>NC_048568.1:25427500-25642500 GCF_013265735.2 Oncorhynchus mykiss
GGGCTATTTGACCAAGACGGAGAGTGATAGAATACTGCATCAGATAACCTGGCCTCCACAATCACCTGACCTCAACCCAATTGAGATGGTGAAGAACAAAGTGAAGGAAAAGCAGCCAACAATTGCTTAGCATATTTGGGAACTCCTTCAAGACTGTTGGAAAAGCATTCCTCATGAAGCTGGTTAAGAGAATGCCACGAGTGTGCAAAGCTGTCGTCATTGCAAAGGGTGGCTACTTTGAAGAATCTCAAATATATTATGTATTCCATGTGTTATTTAATTGCTTTGATGTCTTCACTATTATATTACTTTGCAGAAAAAATTAAGGAAAACTCTTGAATGAGTGGGTGTGTCCAAACTTTTGACTGGTACTGTATGTATATATATATATATATATATATATATATATATATATATATATATATATATATATATATATATATATATATATATATATGTATGTATATATATATATATATATACATATATATATATATCTATATATATATATATATATATATTATACATATATTTTTTTAAATGTTAGAATTTTTGTTCCACTTTGACAGTACAGAGTATTTTGTGTAGATCGTTGACAAAAAAAGTACAATTAAATTTGTTTTAATCCCATTTTGTAGCAAGTCAAGGGGTGTGAGTACTATTTGAAGGAACTGTATGCCTAACCCTCAGTGATCCCATATGTACGATACTGTACATACTCTACTTTACTATAAGATGGACCACTATCCTCAAAGTGGCTAATTTCAACCTCTGTACACCTAGTCCTGTTGTGGTTTTGTCTGTTATTGTTCATGACTACTCAATCTTTGAGTAATTTATGTGGAAGTTAACAAGTTGTTTTTGGACTCTCCCTCAGACGGCTTGTTCCCCGGTGTAGCATACACATCTGTACCCCTGCCTACCACTCTGATAACAGTGATGTGTAGGCTGATGTGATGTGAAGGCTTACGCAGTGGACACAGTGTTACTCATGTAAAATAAGCTGCTACCTCTGGATATCTCCCTCCCACAGGCCTCTCTTTGAACAGCAAAGTGGAGAGTTTTGTCCCCCTGTCACTCCGCCTCCTCCTAGGACAGCCAGCCAATCAAATTGTCCGAACTGAGTTTTCTGCATGCCAGCCAGGGTAGAAGGTGAAACAGGGAATCTGGGATTGAGCAGGTTTTGAGGGAGAGCAGAGGAAAAGGGCATGGAGACACACTCAGACTAACTATATGCACGCACGCATGCACACACACAAACACACACACAAACACACAAACACACATGGATATGAGTGAAAATCCCTCGTGGGAGTTGACTTAGACTTGACAGAAGTGTTAACTATATGGCCAGGTCAGATTGCTGACAAAACAGGGAGAGAGAGAGTGGGATTGAAACAAAAAGCTTTTGACTAAATTTGGCATGAGCGTCTTCTGTATAAATTGATAGAAAGCAGTTTTGGGGGAAAAATATTATAAAATCCATATACACAAACAACATGTGTGCAGTTAAAATTGGTAAAACACATATAGATTTCTTTCCACAGGGCTGTGTGAGACAGGGATGCAGCTTGAGCCCCAACCTTTTCAACATAATGTATAGATATCAATGACTTGATGAGAGCACTAGGACAGTCTACAGTCTCCTACTAGAGTCTGAAGTCAAATGCTTACTGTTTCAGATGCTCTGGTGCTTCTGTACCCAACCAAGGAGGGCGTACAGCAACACCTAGATATTCTGCACAGATTCTTACAGACTTGGGCCGTGACAGTTCATCTCAGTAAGACAAAAATAATGGTGTTCCAAAAAAGGTCCAGTTGCCAGGATCATAAAAATAAATTCCACCTAGACACTTGCCCTAGAGCAGTGGTTCCCAAACTTTTTATAGTCCCGTACCCCTTCAAACATTCAACCTCCAGCTGCGTACCCCCTCTAGCACAAGGGTCAGCGCACTCTCAAATTATGTTTCTGCCATTATTGTAAGCCTGCCACACACACACTATATGATACATTTATTAAACATAAGAATGAGTGTGAGTTTTTGTCACAGCCCGGCTCGTGGGAAGTGACAAAGAGCTCTTATAGGACCAAGACACAAATAATAGTATAATAATAATCAATCATTTTGCTCTTTAATTAGCCATCTTACATATAAAACCTTATTTGTTCATCGAACATTGTGAATAGATCACCACAGGTTAATGAGAAGGGTATGCTTGCAAGGATGCACATAACTCTGCAATGTTGGGTTGTATTGGAGAGAGTCTCAGTCTTAAATAATTTTCCACACATGCCTCTATTTAGTTTTCATGCTAGTGGGGGCCAAGAATCCACTCTCACATAGGTACGTGGTTGCAAAGAGCATCAGTGTCTTAACAGAGTGATTTGCCTAGGCAAGAAATCGTAATTGCTTTTTACGAAGGTGAGAGCCAAATCGGCATATTCTGGTGGGATGCGCAGAGTGGGGACCTGGTCTGGACTTTCCACCATGGTAGCAGCAATGGAAACCCCTACACACCTCCCTGAGCTCTCTTGCGACCACCCCGTGAGAGCCCTCTGTTGCCAGGAAATAGTGGGGTTATGATGAGCTAACCAGGGAAGGCCTAGTACCACAGGAAATGCAGGACCGTCAATGAGAAAGAGACTGATTTTCTCCTCGTGAACCCGCTTGTCTCCATGGCGAGGGAGATGGTGGCTTCCCTGATTAGCCCGGACCCTAATCGACCCTCTGGTCGACTATCCAGAGCGTGAACCGGGAAAGGTCTAACTACAGGAATAATGGGGATTCCTAAACTAAGGGCTAACTCTCTGTCGATAAAATTCCCAGCTGCGCCTGAAACGACGAGCGCCTTATGCTGGGAATGCGGGGGAAAAACAGGGAAACAAACAGGTATAAACAGGTGGTCAACAGAGGATTCTGGATGATAATTCCTTGACACACTGGAAAGAATCAACAAAAAAATTAGCAAACTGGAATGTTATTTGGCCCTAAATAGAGAGTAGACAGTGACAGAATACCTGACCACTGTGACTGACCCAAAATTAAGAAA
Source organism: Oncorhynchus mykiss (assembly GCF_013265735.2). Taxonomy (NCBI): domain Eukaryota; kingdom Metazoa; phylum Chordata; class Actinopteri; order Salmoniformes; family Salmonidae; genus Oncorhynchus; species Oncorhynchus mykiss. The sequence continues at coordinate 25,430,552 of NC_048568.1, forward strand.
AGCTTTGGCTATGTACAGACTCAGTTAGAATAGCCATGCTATTGGGAGAGGCCGCCGTGGGCAGATATGGCTCTCAAGAGAAGACAGGCAATGTGTACACTGCTCACAAAATGAGGTGGAAACTGAACTGCACTTCCTAACCTCCTGCCAACTGTATGGCCAAATAAGAGACATACAGACCCAGGCCCGCAAAGAATTTGAAAACAAATCAAATCTTGATATACTCCCATATCTATTAGGTGAAATACCACAGTGTGACACCATAGCAGCACGATTTGTGACCTGCTGCCACAAGAAAAAGGCAACCTGTGGAACACCATTGTAAATACAACCTATATTTATCTGCTTATTTATTTTCCCTTTTATACTTCTATCAAAGCTCAGGCTAAGACCCAGATGCAGACACATGAGGAGGATAGTACGAGTCTCAGAGTTTATTATAGTACAAGGGGCAGGCAAAAGGTAAGTCAACACAGGCAAAGGGTCATAATCCAAATCAGAGTCAGGCAGGTATAGGATGCACAGGATGCACAGGTTCATGATGCACAGGATGCACAGGTTCATGACAGGCAGAAAGGTCAGAACTGGGAAGACTCTGAAAAACTAAAACTAGAGCACAGGAAACACGGGAACACGATGGTTAGCCAATAATATTACATTTGAAGGGTCTATATTATTTTAAACATTTGTGAGTGTAATGTTTACTGTTCACATATATGTCCTATGCCAATAAAGACATTTGAATGGAATTAATAGGAAGGGAGAGAGAGATGGTGAGAGATGGAGAGAGAGAGAGAGAGAGAGAGAGAGAGAGAGAGAGAGAAAGTGGGAGAGAAAGAGATGAAGAGAGAAAGATAGAGAGATGGGGAGAGAGAGGGAGATGGATGAAGAGAGAGAGAAAGATAGAAATAGAGAGAGAGAGAGAGAGAGAGAGAGAGAGAGAGATAGAGAGAATCTAATCAAATGTATTTGTCACATACACATGGTTAGCAGATGTTAATGCAAGGGTAGCGAAATGCTTGTGCTTCTAGTTCCGACAATGCAGTAATAACCAACGAGTAATCTAACCTAACAATTCCAAAACTACTACCTTATACACACAAGTGTAAAGGGATAAAGAATATGTACATAAAGATATGAATGAGTGATGGTACAGAACGGCATAGGCAAGATTCAGTAGATGGTATCGAGTACAGTATATACATATGAGATGAGTAATGTAGGGTATGTAAACAAAGTGGCATAGTTTAAAGTGGCTAGTGATACATGTATTACATAAAGATGCAGTAGATGATATAGAGTACAGTATATACGTATTCATATGAGATGAATAATGTAAGGTATGTAAACATTATATTAAGTAGCATTGTTAAAGTGACTAGTGATATATTTTACATCAATTCCCAACAATTCCCATTATTAAAGTGGCTGGAGTTGAGTCAGTGTGTTGGCAGCAGCCACTCAATGTTAGTGGTGGCTGTTTAACAGTCTGATGGCCTTGAGATAGAAGCTGTTTTTCAGTCTCTCGGTTCCTGCTTTGATGCACCTGTACTGACCTCGCCTTCTGGATGATAGCGGGGTGAACAGGCAGTGGCTCGGGTGGTTGTTGTCCTTGATGATCTTTATGGCCTTCCTGTGACATCGGGTGGTGTAGGTGTCCTGGAGGGCAGGTGGTTTTCCCCCGGTGATGCGTTGTGCAGACCTCACAACCTTACGGTTGTGAGCGGAGCAGTTGCCGTACCAGGCGGTGACACAGCCCGACTGGATGCTCTCGATTGTGCATCTGTAGAAGTTTGTGAGTGCTTTTGGTGACAAAGGAGACAAAAGAAGAAGAGAAAGTGGGAGAGAAAGACATGAAGAGAGAGAGCTTGATGAATAGAGAGAGAGAGAGAGAGAGAGAGAAATATATAAATAGAGAGAGAGAGAGAGAGGGAGAGAGAGAGAGAGAGCGAGAGAGGAGAGGAAACAAAGGAGCCAAAATAAGAAAAACATACTGTATGTGAGCATGAGAGAGGGGATTAGTAACAGACAGATCTAGTAGGGGTTAGGTCTGTGTGCTGGGCGAAGGGTGCTGGCCTGTCAGAGCAGCGCAGATTTACTCATGGCTTATAGGCACTCTTCACACAACACGCGCACACACACACACACACACACACACACACACACACACACACACACACACACACACACACACACACACACACACACACACACACACACACACAGGAACACGACAGTAACAATCATCTTGCCTTATGTAACCACAATCAAGCATGTGCTACATGTGCTTACTGCTCTCTTTTCTGTTTGTCTTTCATGCTCTATCTTCCCCTCTCTTTCCCTCTCCTCATCCCCTCTGGTGTATGTTGTATGTCATACTGATAGATGCATTAAGTAAGACCTTGTCTCTCTAATTACATGTGATCTAATGTATCTCTCATAGCAGACAGATCATGTAGTCTACACACTGTATGGTAACGATCTAAGCTGTACAGGCACATGCACACACACAGGCACATGCACGCACACAGGCACATGCACACACACACACACACACACACACACACACACACACACACACACACACATACATACATACATACATACACACACATGTTTGTGGATGACAGATAGACATGCTTGTTATACTGTTGCTCTCGTTTAATGGAAACAGGCAAGGCCTATGTAAGTTTGTGTGTGTGTGTGTGTGTGTGTGTGTGTATGTGTGTGTGTGTGTGTGTGTACGTGCTCTCTATTAATCCCCCATTCAGTGAGAATGACTTCCTCTCCAGAGTACTGAATCAACCCTAATCCAATCTAATGCATCACCTGAGTTAATTCCCCCCCCCCCCACACACACACAAACACACACTCTCTCTCTCTCTCTCTCTCTCTCTCTCCCTCACACTCTCACACTCTCTCTCACTCTCTCTCTCTATCTCTCTCTCTCTTTATTTCTCTGTCTCTCTCTCTCTATCTCATGCATAGTGGCTGCTTACATCCCCTGATATAAAGGACACATACAGTGGAACCATGGGAAGAAGGGAGGGTGTTGGTTTAGGTAATATGCGTGGGTGTGTTTGTATGAAAGGCAGGACTTCTGAGAATTGTCTGTCTGTAGTGCAACATTTGGTCTGCTGGGTTGGATGGTGTAGTTTGTGTGTGTGTGTGTGTGTGTGTGTGTGTGTGTGTGTGTGTGTGTGTGTGTGTGTGTGTGTGTGTGTGTGTGTGTGTGTGTGTGTGTGTGTGTGTGTGTGTGTGTGTGTGTGGGAGGGGGGGGGGGCATCTGTTGTAGTGCAGTGGTCGGCATCTGTTGTCTTAGTATCCCATCTATTACTGTCTCTTGATTGGATGCTTTTATAAGGAGAAGAGCTGACTTTACATAAAGGGATGAGATTTGTATTGCCTGGTACAATGGAACAAATAGAATAGTACCAAAATCAAAAATTGCCCATCCTTGAGCATTTGCTGAGCGTTTATATAGTGTTTGGAGAGTATTTTTGAATACTTTTTATAGCATTCGTAGAGTGTTAATAATAGAATGTTTTTGAATAGTTTCTCAGCTCATCTCAGTGTGGTGATGCTGTACATTAGCACGTCTGGCGCTAGTCGTTAGCTTAGTCATGCTGCCTGCCTCCTCACAGCCAGGTGCTCTCTCTCTGTCACTCTCTCTCTCCCTCTCTCTCCCTCTCTCTCCCTTCTCTCTCTCTCTCTCTCTCTCTCTCTCTCTCTCTCTCTCTCTCTCTCTCTCTCTCTCTCTCTCTCTCTCTCTATCTGTCTGTCCTTGAAACAGGCCTTGTTCTGTGTGGAAGGGAGCGCTGAAAGGATTATGGGTCAGCGGCCGTCCCCTCCTGGGGCGCTACCTGTGGAAGGAAGTGTTTGATGCTGGCGCCAGAGAGCGGGAGAGGAGAGAGAGGGGAGGAGAGGGGAGATGAGGAGAGGAGAGAGAGGGGAGGAGAGGGGAGATGAGGAGAGGGCACAGACCTGCTGTCCTGTCTCCGTGGGGTGGACAAGACTCCTTCCTTTGCCAGCAACCTTTCTCTTTTCCTTTGATTCTCTCTTTTCGGGAACTGGGGTGTGATGGTCTGAGGATAGTGCCCTGTACATGATGGGATGCATGGGCGGAGTTGGAGTCTAGACAGTTTCCTCTTCCTTCTCTTCCTCCTTATCTTCCTCCTCTTCCCTCCTCCCTCCCTCCCCTCCTCCTTCCCTCCCCTCTCTTGTTCTGGCAAGCCTTCATCCTCCCACCCTTCTCTTTCTCTCTCCATCATGCAGTATAAAAACAGATTTGATTTAAGATGGTTGTGTGAGATAAAAAGCATAATTGATTAGCATCGCCATAATGCATTTTATTGGGACTGTCAGTTTAGCCTGGTCTCCTCTCCAGGTATTCAGTGTCAGAGATCCATAACTCCAGAGCAGTGTGTTTAAATATTGGGATCGATCCAATGTTCAGTAGAGTTAGTCCCTTCAGCCTTTAGAGCGGAATCCATAGGTGTCATATCACTTTCTTCTATCTGATAGCTGGCCTGGTTTGATTTCTGATCGATCGTGTTTATTTAATCAACGTGATTGCATCAATATAGTAAATCCAATGAGAGCAGCTGAGGGAGGCAGTGAGTGAGTGTGTTGAGGAGACTGTAGAGGATCAGGTTCCCTTTACTGCTAGTGTACAGGAAGAAGAACTAGCTAAAATGTTAGCTCAGGCAAACCATTGTTACCATACCACAACACACAAGTGTACTTTACCATAACAACATGTTTTGTCTAGTTATTTGACTGGCAATGTTGTAATTGCAGACTAACTATACCAAGCCTAGGATACCATCAGAGTTTTTAAGCACAACGGGCTGGTTTTATAGCGACGGCGTGATGTTTGAGCAGAAAACTCGCACGAACAAATGGTTATATTAACAGTATTGCACTTTTCATGTAGCCTAATTGTATGCCAGTTTATAGCCTAACCACCGTCACCAACCAAGCAACATTATGGACTAAACCTTCAAATCCTGTTGCTGCAGGATTGTTTTGCTGCGACAATACAGGTCAAATTAAGATCCTACACCTGCAATTGGTCAGAAGGGTCTGATTGTACCAATTTAGTGTGGATAGTACAGCCCTGGTTCAGTGTGTGAGGGGGCAAGTCTCAGCCCTTGTTTAATGGATATGACCTAAACCCTCCGATGAATCTAGTGGACCAACTTTGTCTCTATTTCTCACCCTCCCTCTCTTTCAATGTCCCTTCCTCTATTTCTCTTTTAGTCAGTGTCTCTCTATTGCACTCCCCATCCCTTTACTTTCCCTTTCTCTCTCTTTCGCTCTTTCTTTCTTTCCCAACTTCCTTCCTCTCTATGCATCACACATTCTTCTTGATGGGTTCAGCCACAAGCTATTCTGCTCATTCGCCTTTTCTCCCTCTCTTTTTTCTTGTTCTCTCTCTCTCTCTCTCTCTCTCTCTCTCTCTCTCTCTCTCTCTCTCTAATGAATTTATTTCAGTTGACTGATTTACTTCTATGAAGTGTTACTCAGTAAAATCTTTGAAATTGTTGCATGTTGTGTTTATATTTTTGTTTAGTATAATTATTATATAGTATTGCAATCACTCATCGTTTCAGTAACTAATCCAAATATTTGTCACAGTAAATACAAAAATATCTCCTCCAGACACAGCTTCCCTCTCGTAGCTGTCTGGCACCACCCAACAGTCTTAGCATTGTTTGGCTGTAGTGGATTACCAGGTGGGTGAACTGTGTACCTCAGCAAATAGCCGTTGTCAGATAGATGGATCTGTTGAAGGGGGGTTGTAATAAGTGAAGCTTTCAGCTGTTGTTTCTGGGCAAATTAGTGTGGTGCACTGTGATGAGCACAGCTCAGGTTGAGAGGGAAGAGCAGCTGTGATTCACTGATTTACTGTTACTGGGCTCAAGTGAAGGTGAGAGTGTTGTTTAGGTGTTCCTGAGGCAGAAGCAAACAGCCAGCAGCCCTGTACTTTACTCTACTGTGTGTGAACTTGCATAATAAATCAAATGTGTCAGAGCAGATTATTTATACAGGGACCATATTAGACAAGTGAATCACCGCTCTCTATGTGTGTGTAAGACTGAGTATGTGTGTATGTGTGTCTGTGTCTCTGTGTTTGCATTTGAGTGTGCGTGTGCATGTGTGTCTGTGTGTGTGCGTGTGTGTGTGCGCGTGTGTGCGCGCGCGTGTGTGTGTGTGTGTGTGTGTGTGTGTGTGTGTGTGTGTGTGTGTGTGTGTGTGTGTGTGTGTGTGTGTGTGTGTGTGTGTGTGTGTGTGTATGAATATGTGTATGCGTGAGTTTGTGCACATTTGTGTAAGCTTGAGTTTGTGCACACATGGATGTGTGTGTAAATGTGTGTGTGTTTATTTTAGAGGGCATTATGTGCCCCATGGCTCTCTCTGCCATATCTGTCATTGGGCTGTGATAAGAAGCTGTTCTCTCTCTCACTGTGGAAGACTGGCTGCGCACTGTTGCAGTAGATGGTTAGATGCCCTGTTAGATTCTGCTCTCTCTCTCTCTCTCTCTCTCTCTCCTCCTTGCTTCTCTCTATCCCTGCTTCACTTTTTCACAATGCCTATCTCTCTCTCTTCTTCCTTGCCTCTATATGTCTTTCTCCTTTCTCCCTGCCCTGCTTCTCTCTATCTCTATCTCTCTCTCATTCAATTAAATTCAGTAGACTTTATTGGCATGCAAAGTTAAATTACTTACATTGTTAATGTAACAAAAATGGTGGTACCAACAGCAATAAGGCATCAATACTAATAGTAGTAGTGGAAACGGGATTACGATTAACAGCAACTACAACAACAATATTAATGACAATAATAATACATTTAAGCAATAGTAGGTAGGCCGGTCTCAGCATTACTGAGAAGCCACATAACATGGTATGAAAGCCAAAACCAAACCAAAATGGGGAATATTATTGACATTACATTGCACTTTTCACTGACTCATATCTCCCTCTCCCTCTTTGTCTCTCTGAGCTGTAGTAGCAGGCAGCACAGTAGCAGACTCTGTCCCTCCCCCTCCCTGGCAGGGTGATGTATGACTGGGCATGTTTGACGTCAGTCCCGGGATGGCGTCATAGACCTCCCCGCTCACAGCTTTTTTTCCTTCTTTCCTGCTCTCGTTCTTTCTCTCTCTGTCATTCTCCTACTCTTTGTTCTCTCTCTCCTGCTGTTTTTCAATCTCCCTCTCTAGGTCTTTCTATTTGGTTCTCTCCTACTCTCCCTCTGTTTCTCATTCTCCCCCTCCCTGTTCTCTGTCTTTCTACGCGTATCACTAACCATTGCATACACGCACGCACGCACGCACGCACGCACGCACGCACGCACGCACGCACGCACACACACACACACACACACACACACACACACACACACACACACACACACACACACACACACACACACACTCCCTGTGGTGCAATGTGTACGAAACAAATAAACGGTCTAGAAGATCCATCATTCTTTCAATTGGTGCTGTCAGGTGAAGAGCCAACACAGCAATTTTATTACATCCATAGGGGCCAACCAAGGGCTGTCCCTGGGTTTTATTGACAGGGGCCAACCAAATGACAGGGGCCAACCAAGCAACACAAAGCGTGGGGACAATGAGAACCCATAAGAAACGTAACAGATCTGTTGACTTTGAGGGCAGAAATAGCTTTTTAAAGTTTCATCTGACTTGACAAGACGCGGAATTGACCCAGTTTTCTTTCCTTCCCTCTCTCCATTCCTCTCTCTCTCTCTCTCTCTCTCTCTCTCTCTCTCTCTCTCTCTCTCTCTCTCTCTCTCTCTACGCTCTCCCTCTTTTTTTCACCCTGGATAATCTGTCCATTATGTGTTGGAGTGGTGGTGACAGGGACATCACACTGTGGAGAGTTAACACAGAACAGCATGTGCATGGAGTTTAGTAGGGCTGGGAATTGCCAGGGACCTCATGATACGATATTATCACAATACTTACAGAGGTAGGATCTTCATTTGTTGCAAACTGGTAGTGTATTCAAGGTTTAAAAGGCTTATAAAGTTTGCTATTTCCACTTAAAAATGTCAGACTTGATTTGCACTAAGAAAATTGTAATAAATTATAATCCATATAATTATTAACATTTCCTGTTGCTGCAGAATTATTTTCCTGCCGTAGCAAACAGGCTTAAATTGTAGATCCTACATTTGCCAAAGCTACTGTGTATGTATTGTGATTCGATAATGTGATTTGCAATTTTTACTGCAATTTGATTTTCCACAGATATTGCAGTGCATTCAGAAAGTAATCACACCCCTTGACTTTTTCCACATTACAGCCTTATTGTTACACTTGTTACATTACAGCCTTATTCTAAAATGGATAAAATTGCTTCCCCCCCTCATCTATCTACACACAATACCCCATAATGACTAAACAAAAATAGTTTTTTTAAACATTTTTGCAAATGTATAAAAAAACAACAACTGAAATATCACATTTACATAATTATTCAGACCCTTTACCCAGTACTTTGTTGGAGCACCTTTGGCAGCGATTAATGTGTCTAGTCTTCTTGGGTATGACGCTACAGGCTTGGCACACATATATTTGGGAAGTTTCTCCCATTCTTCTCTGCAGATCCTCTCAAGCTTTGTCAGGCTGGATGGGGAGCGTCGCTGCACAGCTATTTTCAGGTCTCTTCAGAGTCATCAGTTTCAAGACCGAGCTCTGCATTGGCCACTCAAGGACATTCAGAGACTTGTCCCAAAGCCACTTCTGTGTTGTCTTGGCTATGTGCTTAGGGTTGTTGTCCTGTTGGAAGGTAGACATCAAATCAAATCAAATGTACTGGTCACATACACATGGTTAGCAGATGTTATTGCGAGTGTAGAGAAATGCTTGTGCTTCTGGTTCTGACAGTGCAGCAATATCTAACATGTAATCTAACAATTTCACAACAACTACCTAATTAATACACACAAATCTAAGTAAAGGAATGGAAATTGAATATAGACATATAAATATATGGATGAGCAATGACAGAGCGGCATAGGCAAGATGCAATAGATAGTATAGAATATGGTATATACATATGAGATGAGTAATGCAAGATATGTAAACATTATTAAAGTGGCATTATTAAAGTGACTAGTGATCCATTTATTAAAATGGCAAATTATTTCAAGTCTGTATGTAGGCAGCAGCCTCTCTGTGTTAGTGATGGCTGTTCAACCATCTGATGGCCTTGAGGTAGAAGCTGTTTTTCAGTCTCTCGGTCCCAGCTTTGATGCACCTGTACTGACCTCGCCTTCTGGATGGTAGCGGGGTGAACAGGCAGTGGCTCGGGTGAAGCATTAATCTTGATTATCTTTGTGGCCTTCCTGTGACATCGGGTGCTGCATGTGTCCTGTAGAGCAGGTACTGTAGTTTGCCCCTGGTGATGCGTTGTGCAGACCGCACCACCCTCTGGAGAGCCTTTCGGTTGTGGGCCATGCATTTGCCATACCAGGCCGCGATACAGCTTGACAGGATGCTCTCAATTATGCATCTGTAAAAGTTTGAGGGTTTTAGGTGACAAGCCAAATTTCTTCAGCCTCCTGAGGTTGAAGAGGCACTGTTGCCTTAGCCCGAGTCTGTGTTCCTGAGCGCTCTAAAGCAGATTTTCATCAAGGATCTCTCTGTACTTTGCTCTGTTCATCTTTCCCTCGATCCTGACTTGTCCCCCAGTACCTGCCGCTGAAAAACATCCCCACAGCATGATGATACCACCACCATTCTTCACCATAGGGATGGTGCCAGGTTTCCTCCAGATGTGACGGGTGACTTTCAGACAAAAAGTTAAATCTTGGTTTCATTAGACCAGAGGATCTTCTTTCTCATGGTCTGAAAGTCCTTTAGGTGCCTTTTGGCAAACTCCAAGTTGGCTGTCGTATGCTTTTTACTGAGGACCAGCTCCTGTCTGGCCACTCTATAATAAAGGCCTGATTGGTAGAGTGCTGCAGAGATGGTTGTCCTTTTAGAAGGTTCTCCAATCTCCACAGAGGAACTCTGGAGCTCTGTCAGAATGACAATCATGTTGTTGGTCACCTTCCTGACCAAGGCCCTTCTCCCCCGATTGCTCACTTTGGCCGGGCGGCCAGCTCTAGGAAGAGTCTTGGCGCTTCCAAACTTTTTCAATATAAGAAGGATGGAGGCCACTGTGTTCTTGGGGACCTTCAATGCTGCAGACACAATCCTGTCTCTGAGCTCTATGGACAATTCCTATGATCTCATGGCTTGGTTTTTGTTCTGACATGCACTGTCAACTGTGGGACCTTATATAGACAGGTGTGTGCCTTTCCAAATCATGTCCTATCAATTGAACTTACCACAGGTGGACTCCAATCAAGTTGTAGAAACATCAAGTTGTAGATGCACCTGAGCTACATTTTGAGTGTCATAGCAAAGGGTCTGAATACTTATGTAAATTATTTTCTAAAAAGCTGTTTTCGCTTTGTCGTTATGGGTTATTGTGAGTAAAATAAGGCTGTAACGTAACGTAACAAAATGTGGATAAAGGGAAGGGGTCTGAAGGCTTCCAGAATGCACTGTATGTCTGCTGCAGAGAGAAAAGAGAGCACAAAATTAGTTTCGATTAGTCATGGAAATAAAATAAAAGTGCTGGAAACATGTTTACTCACAATTAAAAAATAAGATAGAGAGCAAACTGCAGGATAAAAAATAACAGAGTTTTGGCGCAGGTATAGCCAACTGGCGCTGGCTAATACCTCACAAAAATTAGTTGGCGTCAAAGTATCGATTATAATATCTTCCAATATTATATTGCGATATGTTTTTATCTTTAACCATACAGAGAATACAATTTGAAGGTTTATATTTTAGATTTGATTCTCCAGTACCATCTATATTTGGTTTTGTCCTTATATTTGAGACAGAGCACAACCCCCCAAAAGGTAAATGGTATCTTCCAAGGGCATATTCTTTCGATCTGAACATGTGCTTTTGGAGGATACCATTTACCTTTCTCAGACGTGAAACATTCAGCATGCTGTCTTACTGTTGTTGCTTTTTAAGACAAAAAGTTCACTCTCAGAAAAAGTGTTTAATGTCCACTATTTTCTGTCTTTGACCATGGTTTGATGTCATTGTACAGCCAACCGTTTTCATGAGGCAGTCTGTCTGTGTGCTTTTCGATAATATGCTTTCTTAGAGAGAGGCAACGAGAACAGTTTGAAAAGCACAACCTTACATTTAGCCCTTCTTTCAGGGCCGAAATATTTGATTGCAAGCAACCCGGGGAATTTGTTTTCAATTAAATAACTTATAGTTCTCATCCTTGACTAAGGCATCCATCACATCTATAAGTCTTTGCTAGGTAAAGCCCTGCCTTATCTCAGCTCACTGGTCACCACAGCAACACCTCAAAAAAAGTAATTATACTGTTCTCATCCTGGACTAAAGCATCCAGATCATTCTACTGTTCTCTTCCTGGACTAAAGCATCCAGATCATTCTACTGTTCTCTTCCTGGACTAAAGCATCCAGATCATTCTACTGTTCTCTTCCTGGACTAAAGCATCCAGGTCATTATACTGTTCTCTTCCTGGACTAAAGCATCCAGATCATTCTACTGTTCTCATCCTGGACTAAAGCATCCAGATCATTCTACTGTTCTCTTTCTGGACTAAAGCATCCAGGTCATTCTACTGTTCTCATACTGGACTAAAGCATCCAGATTATTCTACTGTTCTCTTCGTGGACTAAAGCATCCAGATCATTCTACTGTTCTCTTCCTGGACTAAAGCATCCAGGTCATTCTACTGTTCTCATCCTGGACTAAAGCATCCAGATCATTCTACTGTTCTCTTCCTGGACTAAAGCATCCAGATCATTCTACTGTTCTTATCCTGGACTAAAGCATCCAGGTCATTCTACTGTTCTCATCCTGGACTAAAGCATCCATATCATTCTACTGTTCTCTTCCTGGACTAAAGCATCCAGATCATTCTACTGTTCTTATCCTGGACTAAAGCATCCAGATCATTCTACTGATTCTACCCTGTCTCTGTCTCTCCCCCTTTTCTGTCCCTCTCACTCTCATTTTTTTGGGATGTGTGTGAGAGAGCAAGGAGGCTCTGTGTATGTGTATGTGTGATGTACAGTGTTTGTATTAGTGAACCGGATGAGTGATGTGTGTGTGTGTATGTGTGTGTGTGTGTGTGTATGTGATGATGTGTGTATGCGTGTGGTCATATGCTCTGTTCTGGTGCAGATAAGGGTGTGGTTTAGTGTTGCCCTTATCAGTTTATACAATTATATTCCTGCCCATCTTGTGATGCAAGAGATTTTAGCGGGCTATTTTAGCTGGAGATATTAGCTGGATGCTCTACTTGCTTGTTTTTCTCCTCTCTGGTTGTCATGTGTTACGCCTAACTCCTCTCTTCCACTCTGTCTGCACAGGAATAATTGGTAGGATAAATAAGCATAATCAGTGAGCTCACTCATACAGGCCTTCATCAGAGGAAGCTCTTTATTTTCAATCTTTCCCCTTCTCTCTCTCTCTCTCTCTCTCTCTCTCTCTCTCTCTCTCTCTCTCGCTCTCTCTCTCTCTCTCTCTCTCTCTCTCTCTCTCTCTCTCTCTCTCTCTCTTCTCCCCCAGCTCATTTATTATACTGTATGTCTGGATATCTCTCTCCTCCTCCTCCATCCATCGCTCCCTTTCTTGCACCCACACATGCGTGCACTCTCTCCCACTTCCTTCTCCCCCATTCTTCATTTTCCCCTCTCTCTCCATCTCTGTCTCTGTCTCTCTCTAGGTCGGAAGGAGATGTCATTCTGTTGTGTTGTTTGTTTCTCTGCAGCTCCAGATGATCTTCCTTTGTCATTTATTTTAATATTTATTTTCTCCATGTACACATCATATCTCTCCAGAAACAACTTGCAAGTGTAGACATACTGTGGTGTATTAGATAGGAAATGCCTAGCTATATCTTCAAGGTAGATAGACAAGGGTACTTTTGTGTTTACTGTGGGTGAACAGTCAAATTGCTCTCATCTGTCCATTGCTCAGTCATGACAGAAAATCAGAGCAAGACGCAGGCTGTTCTGTTTCAAGCCCATCTAAGGACTGTTACCTATGGAAACCAAAGAATTTCCATGTTATTCACTGTAGGTTAGCGTTGGATGGTAAGCAGGATGGCTGTCACCTTGACATGTCTTTGTTGACCTGTGTCTGTCCCTATCAAGGTAATAATGAAAGATAAAGAATATATTATTCTGTGAGTATTGTGTGGTTCCTCCTTTGTTACCCCTTCCACCTTCTTTTCCATTGGTTGATTCCTTGACGGAGAGCCTATCAGGTTTGGTCGTCCAGGTGTGGAGTGCTACTGTCAACATGAGAGTGGAGCAGCCGTCATCTCGCTACAGTTTCTCATCAATGAGGTGAGCGATGTGGAGAGAAATGCATACCACACCCACTACCAGACCTTCTCTACTGACACTGTCTCTCTCTCGCTCTCAAACTTCCAAAGTCCAAACCCTTCTCTATAGCCTTTCCTCTGCCCCGACTCCAAAACATCTCAAACACTCCTGTAGTGTGTGTGTGTGTGTGTGTGTGTGTGTGTGTGTGTGTGTGTGTCTGTGTGTGCGTGTGTGTGTGTGTGCATGTCTTTGTGACACAGCAGCTGCATTACACGTTCTAGGAGCTCTCTCACTTTCTGCTTGAAATTCAGCCTCTCTCACTAGGGATTGAGAACACCATTGCAGGCTTGTTTGTGCATTCTGTACCACTGATTAGCTGTGTGTAAATATTGTCTTCTTCATCCCTGCCACAGGGGGCGCTGGTGAGTGCTCTGGCAGACGACAGCGTGCACCTCTGGAACCTGAGGCAGAGGAGGCCCGCCATCCTCCACTCGCTCAAGTTCAACAGAGAGAGGTAAGAAACCTAGAACCTTGTAGGTTTCTCTTTCTCGCCCCGCATTTGCTCTCTCTCTTTCTCCCTCTCTCTTCATCTCTCTCTCACTCCCTGGCTCTCTTTCTATTTCTCTCGCTCTCTCTCTGATTAGGTCTTTCTCAATTTCTGCTTTTACTGCAGCATACTGCAGATGACAACAGCAGACAGTTCAGTAGCGTGCTGCGTGCCCCTGCCTATTCACTGGCAGTGGTTCTTCTGTATATAAACTGAAGAAGTATCATATGGCAGATGTGTGTAGAGGTGTCTGTCAGTCTTGTCCCGCCCCAGGGTTAAGGTGACACCTTTACACCTCATGTCCCTCTTTCATCCTCCCTCCATCCTTCTGCCCCACTCCTTCTTTCCAACCCAACAACTACACACACACACACACACACACATACACACACACACACACACACACACACACACACACACACACACACGCACACAAACACAAACACAAACACGCACACACACACACACACACACACACACACACACACACACACACACACACACACACACACAGACCTGCATGCACAACATCCACATGTAACAACACACTCACACACACACAGAATCTTATAATAATTATGTAATTCATACAATTATTCGAAAACATTTCAGATCAGTTGTTTTTGCTATTACTATATTTTGACCCAGTACGTTTGAAGTCAAATAGCAAGTTAATGTTGTGGAGAATCACCTCACCTCAAGTGGGAGGGATCAACTGTCTCCTCCAATTACAGACACAGGGCCTACCCATCAGAGCAAATCAGGGTGTTCATTTCATGATCCATCAGTCTAATATGGGAAGGGGTTAACCGTCAGAGCCAATCAGCTGTGCCACTGCTGATGCGATGGACAGGTGGCCGGCAGTGTCTTTACGGTCTGAATGTGTTCCTGCCGAGTGTTTGACATTTAGCAAGCGTGGCTCTCGAATAGTGACGTGTATTCATGGATGCCAAGGGAAGCCAGGCTTCAACCAAAAATGTCCCAGAAAAAAAACATAAAATCATTTATTTTGTCTCTCTGTGTTTCATAACTGTCCTTCTATTCACAAGAGGCTGAATGTATCACACAGGAGAAATCATCCAAGCGAGCAGAACTGCACCCCTCTGTCTCTGTACGTGTAGCCCATCTATCTGATGCTTTCTGGTCAAAAAGAATATGATATTGTTGAAGCCCATACCATTGAATGCAAGGGTAGCCAACAAGCATTGGCAGAATTCATGGTTCCTTCTATTAAGGCAAGTCGTCCAGGTCCTGAGGCAGCAAAGCATCCCAAAACCATCACACTACCACTACCATGCTTGACCCTTGGTATAAGGGTCTTACCGTGGAATTCAGTGTTTGGTTTTTCCCAGACATAACGGGACCTATGTGGTCCAAAAAGTTATACTTTTGACCCATCTGTCCATAGAACATTCTTCCACGAGTCTTGATGATCATGCAGGTTCCAGGTGTTTTTTGGCAAACTTGGGTTAACTGCTTGAAAACCCATAAATGTCGCTGAGTTAAAGCAGTTCTGCACGGACAAGTTGGCCAAAATTCATCCACAGCAGCGATGTGAGAGACTGATCAACAACTACAGGAAGTGTTTGGTTGGAGTCATTGCAGCTAAAGGTGGCACAACCAGTTATTGAGTGTAAGAGGGCAATTACTTTTTCACACAGGGGCATTGGGTGTTGCATAACTTTGATAATTAAATAAATAAATAAAGTATCAACTTGTCATTTTTGGGGGCAAACTCAGGTTCCAGTTATCTAAAATTAGGTTTTGGTTGAAGAGCTGATAACATTCAAATCAAATTGTATTTGTCACATGTGCCGGATACGAAAGGTTTAGACCTAACAATAGCGAGACTATATACAGGGGGGTACCGATACAGAGTCAATGTGCGGGGGCACCGGTTAGTTGAGGTAGTATGTAGGTAGAGATATTAAAGTGACTATGCATAGATGACCACAAAAAGTAGCAGTGGTGTAAAGAGGGGGTGAGGGGGACACTGCAAATAGTCTGGGTAGCCATTTGACTAGATGTTCAGGAGTCTTATGACTTGGGGGTAGAAGTTGTTTAGAAGCCTCTTGGACCTAGACTTGGCGCTCCAGTACCGCTTGCCGTGCGGTAGCAGAGAGAACAGTCTATGACTAGGGTCTTTGACAATTTTTAGGGCCTTCCTCTGACACCGCCTGGTATAGAGGTCCTGGATGGCAGGAAACTTGGTCCTAGTGATTTACTGGGCCGTTCGCACTACCCTCTGTATTTCCTTGCAGTAGGAGGCCTAGCAGTTGCCATACCAGGCATTGATGCAACCAGTCTAAATACTCTCGATGGTGCAGCTTGAAGAACCTTTTGAGGATTTGAGGGCTCTCAATGCCAAATATTTTCAGTCTCCTGAGGGGGAATAGGTTTTGGCGTGCCCTATTCACGACTGTCTTGGTGTGCTTGAACCATGTTAGTTTGTTGGTGATGTGGTCACCAAGGAATATGTAGCTCTCAACCTGCTCCACTGCAGCCCCGTAGATGAGAATGTCTTGTGCTCTGTCCTCTTTTTTCTGTAGTACACAATCATCTCCTTTGTCTTGATCACATTGAGAGAGAGGTTGTTGTCCTGGCATCCCACGGCCAGGTCTCTGATGATGTCGGTGATCAGGCCTACCACTGTTGTGTCATCGGCAAATTGAATGATGGTGTTGGAGTCATGCCTGGACATGCAGTCATGAGTGAACATGGAGTACAGGAGGGGACTGAGCACGCACCCCTGAGGGGCCCCTGTGTTGAGGATCAGCAAGGCAGATGTGTTGTTACCATCTGGGGGCGGCCCGTCGGTATGCAAATTGGAGTGGGTCTAGGGTTTCTGGGATGATGGTGTTGATATGAGACATGACCAGCCCTTCAAAGCACTTCATGGCTACAGACATTAGTCCCACGGGTCGGTAGTTATTTAGGCAGTTAACCTTAGTGTTCTTGGGCACAGGGACTATGGTGGTCTGCTTAAAACATGTTGGTATTACAGACGCGGACAGGGAGAGGTTGAAAATGTCAGTGAAGGCACTTGCCAGTTGGTCAGCGCATGCTCGCAGTACACGTCCTGGTAATCCGTCTGGCCCTGCGACCTTGTGAATGTTGACCTGTTTAAAGGTCTTACTCACATTGGCTGCGGAGAGCGTGATCACACAGTCTTCCGGAGCAGCTGGTTCTCTCATGCATGTTTCAGTGTTATTTGCCTCGAAGCGAGTATAGTTGTTTAGCTCGTCTGGTAGGCTCGTGTCACTGGGCAGCTCTCTGCTGTGCTTCACTTTGTAGTCTGTAGTGATTAGCAAGCCCTGCCACATCCGACGAGCATCAGAGCAGGTGTAGTATGATTCGATCTTATATTGACACTTTGCCTGTTTGATGGTTCATCGGAGGGCATCGTGGGATTTCTTATAAGCTTCCAGGTTAGAGTCTCGTTCCTTGAAAGCGGCAGCTCTAGCCTTTAGCTCAGTGCGGATGCTGCATGCAATCCATGGCTTCTGGTTGGGGTATGTACGTACGGTCACTGTGGGGATGACATCATCAATGCACTTATTGATGAAGGCAATGACTGATGTCGTGTACTCCTCAATGCCATCATAGGAATCCCGGAACATATTCTAGTCTGTGTTAGCAAAACAGACCTGTATCTTAGCATATGCTTCCTCTGACCACGTTTGTATTCATCTAGTCACTGGTGCTTCCTGCTTTAATTTGTGCTTGTAAGCAGGAATCAGGAGGATGGAATTATGGAGGGCGAGGGAGAGCTTCGGATGTGTCTCAGTGCGTGGAGTATAGGTGGTCCAGAATTCTGTTTCCTCTGGTTGCACATTTAACATGCTGATCGAAATTTGGTAAGACGGATTTAAGTTTCCCTGCATTAAAGTCCCCGGCTACTAGGAGCACCACCTCTGGGTGAACGCTTTCTTGTTTGCTTATATTGGAATACAGCTCAATTCAATTGTGTCTTTGTGCCAGCCTCTGACCGTGGTGATATGTAAACAGCTACAAAGAATACTGATGAAAACTCTCTCGGTGGGTAGTGTGGTCTTCAGCTTATCATGAGATACTCTACCTCAGGCGAGCAATAGCTCGAGACTTCATTAGATATCGTGCACCAGCTGTTGTTTACAAAAATACATAGACCGCCACCCCTTGTCTTACCAGACGCCGCTGTTCTATCCTGCCAGTACATCGTATAACCAGCCAGATGTACGTTCATATTGTCGTCGTTCAGCCACGACTCCGTGAAGCATAAGATTTGACATTCCTTGTCAAGATTTTGGAAAATCAGAAAGGGGGCAAAAAGGTTTTCACGTCACTGTATATCACCGTGGCAAGGCATATGAACTAACGAGTTATAGGACAGACAACGCAATTATCACAACACATAGGTTGTAATATGGCTTTTTTCCCTGGTTTGTTTTCCCCAATGATTTTGGCCACGCACCGCTACTGCTCTCGAATGCAGCCTGCCTGCCTCCCTGCCTCCCTGCCTCCCTGCCTGCCTGCCTGCCTGCCTCCCTGCCTCCCAGCCTCCCTGCCTCCCTGCCTCCCAGCCTCCCTGCCTCCCTGCCTCCCTGCCTCCCAGCCTCCCAGCCTCCCAGCCTCCCTGCCTCCCTGCCTCCCAGCCTCCCTGCCTCCCTGCCTCCCAGCCTCCCAGCCTCCCTGCCTCCCTGCCTCCCAGCCTCCCTGCCTCCCAGCCTCCCTGCCTCCCAGCCTCCCTGCCTCCCTGCCTCCCAGCCTCCCTGCCTCCAAGCCTCCCTGCCTCCCTGCCTCCCTGAGCAACAAGAGTGAACTCAACAGAACAATATCACACAGGGCTGAGGAGAGGATGGGGTGAGGATGAGGACGGGAAGGAGGGAGACTCAAAATATCTTCCTTTCCACACATACAACCTCTCACGTAGTTTACCATTCATTTCCATGTACCCTCCGTCCCTCTCTGAGTTTCCTCTAACAGTGTTTTCTGTTAAATACAGCTCACTTCAGCCTCAGTGTGTAAGGCAAGTGAAGACAAGGTGGCCATTTTTCCTGTCAACAAACTGATAGAGATCTCACTAGAACTGTCACAACATTCTAGAACACTTGAGAACAGAACAGGCTGTGAGACCGAACCAAAGCAAAGCCTTATTTACCCCAATACTCCGTCTGTCACCAAAACTTGGAAATACCCGTTTGATATGGTTTGATATTCTGCGGCTGAAATGCTCACGCACGTGTTGGGATGTTGTTGAAACAGCCACAGCCGACGAGTCCACTTATCAAACCTCTAAGTGACACTGAATAGGTTACTTTATGTTGCTGATCGCTGTATTGTTGGGGTTAAACAAATTAGTAAAGTGTCAGTAGAAGCCTGCTTGGCTGAACGTCAGTCACGGTTAATAATGCTCCGGCTAGTAGCAAAGTTTCTGGTTGGCACAGATCTAAGATCAGCTTAGCCTCACCCAATGTTAAGCTATAATTAACTGCTCTTCAGTATTAGAGAAACTCTCAAACACTCCCCCTTCATATCCTTCGTCATCTCCTTCATCATCTCCTTTGTTATCTCCCTAATCTCCTTGTCTCCTCTCCTTCACCACAGCTGATCAGAAAGGAGCTGATGTGTTGCAGAAAGCCCTCCCAGCCATCACCTTGACTGATCCAGTCCCACTAGATCATTGGAGATGAGGAGAGAGAAAGTCCTGTTGGAGTGGCGTTGTGGCTGAGTCAGTGGGTTGGTCAGAGGGGCTGGAGAAAAGAAGAGGAGGAGAGGAGAATGGAGTATGAGAGCAGAGGAGTAGGGAGGAGAGGAGAGCAGAGGAGAGGAGAGGAAAAGAAGGGAGAGGGTAGAGGAAGAAAGGAGAAAGAGGAGAGGATAGGAAAGAAGAGGAGAGGGGATGAGAGGAGATTATTTAAAAGAAATCAGACAAGAGTAAAGGAGAAGAAAGTAGAGAAGCGAAGAAATCTTAGCTAGTCATTGTGGCGGTGGGGGACTGCAAATGCAGGCTTTTTAAGCATTTTCTTTTTTACTCCATCGTCATCACAGGCTGAGTAAGATGAAGCTGATGTCATACAAGTACATTCTCTCCACAAACATAACCCCAACCACAGGACATACTGGAGGCACAAATATCCACTGGCTATGTAGTTCCCTAGAATCCAATGGACTGGGTTAGTATACGGTAGAGAGTGGAGAATCACATTTGCTTGGTCTGGGTTCAGTGTAGGCTGGGCCGGTTAGTTCAAAGCTGACCTGAGAGCATAACCAATTAGAGGGCAGCCCACACAGCCCACATCTAAAATAAAAGGGACAGAGGACTTAATTGACCAGATACTTTTTAATAATGCAGCCCACACACCACACACACACACACACACACACACACACACACACACACACACACATACACACACACACAAACACACACGCACACGCACACGCACACGCACTCACACTCACACTCACACTCACACACACACAGACACAGACACACACACATGCACTCTCCGACCACTCAAACACTTCACTTCCCAAGTGGCTATCACGTTGCCTCTCTTTAATTTCTATTTTCTTAGTTTTTTTCATCCCTTCTTTCCTGGGAAGAGATGAAGTGAGGGACATTGGAAAGAGTTATGTAAAAGAAGGAGAGATATTTTTAGGATGTGCATTCCCCAGTTCCAAACAGATTCTCCTATATTTTTTAATCATAGGAAATGACATCATACAGTACATAACCATTGGCAACCTCAGAATGTGTCAGATCAGTTCATGTTTCATCATTTTTAAATAGTTGATCCAAAAAATCTATCATCTTGGCACTGTAGATTATCATTGCTTAGGAAATGTGTTCGGCCTGCAGCCTCAATTCTTGGGATGTGTCGTGACCACTTAAAGTTGGGATCATCCTAGAGAAGCGTCTTCTCCTTTTCACACTGTTCTGAGCTATAGTTCGAATCAGATTTTGATTATTAGTTACATTGTGTTGTTTTTATTTGGTCATATTGCTTTTTTACTTGTCCATGCAAGTAATTTGTTTATTAGACAAAAATGCTCATGTTAAATCATCTATGATTATCATGAAGCATCACTTGTGTGTTCCAATCTTCATATTACTTTCGCTTTGGTCTTCCAACAACATGCGTGAGGAAACTGCACAATATCCGCTCTGTCATGTGAATAGGGTATGTTCAGTAGCCTGTATCCCAGTATAGCCCCTAATCTGCATCGGATGAGCTCATAAATGCAATGCTGCTACTCAAATAATGTTTCAGAGATATTAAGTTATGATGCTGTGTGTAGCAGTTCATCAAATGTTCGCAGTCAAACAACCAATACTACTGTGCGACTCTGGTTCTTTTCCTGTGTTTGGTCCGGACAGCATTCTCTCCTGCAGCGAACTGCGTTATGGAACTGAAATACTGCGTTATGGAACTGAACTAAAAGTCTTTGTGTATGAACGTGAATTTTGTTTGTGTGCAGGTGTTGTATGGGTGTATTTGAATGTGATCAAGGAAGTGTGTTCTGTGTATTTTAATGTATGTGTGTGTGTGTTATGCGAGACCACCCTTTTTGAGCAAACCATGGTGCATTGTTTAGTGTGCTCCCAAGTGTGGATAGAGTGTTCACACCAGTCCAAACAGACCGAACTAATGCCATGTGTCCACCAGATGCACATGCGTTTTGCCATATGTTGTTATAGCAAGATGTCTAGCCCGTATTTTCCGTACTAGATGCACATGTGCTTTGCAAGGCTGCAGAACGGTTTGCAGCGTGGAGAAAATCATCTTCGTCCTGTTCGACCAATAATTAGAACAGATTTAATTTATTCTCCTATGAAGCTACTGGTTTCATAGGTTGGCAGAGCTAACAACAGACTGGTACTAGGACGCATTACAACATCTAGCTGATTTCATAGGCTGGCAGAACTACCAGCAGACTGCTACCAGGACGCATTACAACATCTAGCTGATTTCATAGGCTAGCAGAACTACCAGCAGACCGCTACCAGGACGCATTACAACATCTAGCTGATTTCATAGACTGGCAGAGCTTCCAACAGACTGGTGCATGACAACGATTCATCTATTTTGTTTCTATTCTTCTGTCACATTAATCTCTAGCAACATCAATAAATTGAACTGGTTGTCGCTGTATACGGTACCGATTTCAAATCATGATGGCATGCTAACAGTTATGTGTGTATTAATTTTGTTGGTTTGCACTACACAAGCGTAGTATTGATGAATTGCGCCAGTGTCATTCTTATCCGGAGTCAAATTTCCAGTCATTCAGATGGTATCTTCTCATCTCTAACTACAAATCAAATCAAATTTTCTAGTTCTGACCATGCAGTAATATCTAACAAGTAATCTAACAATTTCATAACTACCTTTTACACACAAGTGTAAAGGAATGAATAAGAATATGTACATATAAATATATGGATCAGCGATAGCCGAACGGTATAGAGTACAGTCTATACAGTGGGGAGAACAAGTATCTGATACACTGCCGATTTGGCAGATTTTCCTACTTACAAATCATGTAAGTAATTTTTATCATAGGTACACTTCAACTGTGAGAGATGGAATCTAAAACAAAAATGCAGGAAATCACATTGTATGATTTTTAAGTAATTAATTAGCATTTTATTGCATGACATAAGTATTTGATCACCTACCAACCAGTAAGAATTCCAGCTCTCACAGACCTGTTAGTTTTTCTTTAATAAGCCCTCCTGTTCTCCACTCATTACCTGTATTAACTGCCCCTGTTTGAACTCGTTACCTGTATAAAAGACACCTGTCCACACACTCAATCAAACAGACTCCAACCTCTCCACAATGGCCAAGACCAGAGAGCTGTGTAAGGACATCAGGGTTAAATTGTAGACCTGCACAAGGCTGGGATGGGCTACAGGACAACAGGCAAGCAGCTTGGTGAGAAGGCAACAACTGTTGGTGCAATTATTAGAAAATGGAAGAAGTTCAAGAGGACAGTCAATCACCCTCGGTCTGGGGCTCCATGCAAGATCTCACCTCGTGGGGCATCAATGATCATGAGGAAGGTGAGGGATGAGCCCAGAACTACACGGCAGGATCTGGTCAAAGACCTGAAGAGAGCTGGGACCACAGTCTCAAAGAAAACCATTCGTAACACACTACGCCATCATTGATTCAAATCCTGCAGCGCACGCAAGGTTCCCCTGCTCAAGCCAGCGCATGTCCAGGCCTGTCTGAAGTTTGCCAATGACCATATGGATGATCCAGAGGAGGAATGGGAGAAGGTCATGTGGTCTGATGAGACAAAAATAGAGCTTTTTGGTCTAAACTCCACTCGCCGTGTTTGGAGGAAGAAGAAGGATGAGTACAACCCCAAGAACACCATCCCAACCGTGAAGCATGGAGGTGGAAACATCATTCTTTGGGGATGCTTTTCTGCAAAGGGGACAGGACAACTGCACCGTATTGAGGGGAGGATGGATGGTGCCATGTATCGCAAGATCTTGGCCAACACCCTCATTCCCTCAGTAAGAGCATTGAAGATGGGTCGTGGCTGGGTCTTCCAGCATGACAACGACCCAAAACACACAGCCAGGGCAACTAAGAAGCATCTCAAGGTCCTGGAGTGGCCTAGCCAGTCTCCAGACCTGAACCCAATAGAAAATCTTTGGAGGGAGCTGAAAGTCCGTATTGCCCAGCGACAGCCCCGAAACCTGAAGGATCTGGAGAAGGTCTGTATGGAGGAGTGGGCCAAATCCCTGCTGCAGTGTGTGCAAACCTGGTCAAGAACTACAGGAAATGTATGATCTCTGTAATTGCAAACAAAGGTTTCTGTACCAAATATTAAGTTCTGCAGTGGCTCGGGAGGTTGTTGTCCTTGATTATCTTTTTGGCCTTCCTATGACATCGGGTGTAGGTGTAGGTGAACTGGAGGGCAGGTAGTTTGCCCCCGGTGATGCATTGTGCAGACCTCACTACCCTCTGGAGAGCCTTACGGTTGTGGGCGGAGCAGTTGCCGTACCAGGCGGTGATACAGCCCGACAGGATGCTCTCGATTGTGCATCTGTAAAAGTTTGTAACTGTTTTTGGTGACAAGCCAAATTTCTTCAGCCTCCTGAGGTTGCAGAGGCGCTGTTGCACCTTCTTCACCACTCTGTCTGTGTAGGTGGAACATTTCAGTTTGTCCGGGATGTGTATGTCGAGGAACCCAAAACATTCCACCTTCTCCACTACTGTCCCGTTGATGTGAAGAGGGGGGTGTTCCACGATTATCGTTGACGTTGAGTGGTTAATTTCCTGACACCACACTCCAAGGGCCCTCACCTCCTCCCTGTAGGCTGTCTCGTCGTTGTTGGTAATCAAGCCTACCACTGTAGTGTTGTCTGCAAACTTGATGATTGAGTTGGAGGCATGCATGGCCATGTGGTCAGGAGAGGGCTGAGAAAGCACCCTTGTGGGGCCCCAGTGTTGAGAATCAGCGGGGTGGAGATGTTGAACCCTACCCTCACCACCTGGGTGTGAGGACCCAGTTGCACAGGGCGGGTCAAGACCCAGGGTTGCGAGCTTAATGATGAGTTTGGAGGGTATTATGGTGTTAAATGCTGAGCTGTAGTCGATGAACAGCATTCTTACATATGTATTCCCCTTGTCCAGATAGGTTAGGGCAGTGTGCAGTGTGATTGCGATCGCGTTGTATGTGGACCTATTGGGGTGGTAAGCAAATTGGAGTGGGTCTAGGTTTTCAGGTAGGGTGGAGGTGATATGATCCTTGACTAGTCTCTCAAAGCACTTCATGACGACGGAAGTGAGTGCTATAGGGCGAGAGTCATTTAGCTCAGTTACCTTAGCTTTCTTGGGAACAGGAACAATGGTGGCCCTCTTGAAGCATGTGAGAACAGCAGACTGGGATAGGGATTGATTGAATATGTCCGTAAACACACCAGCCAGCTGGTCTGCACATGCTCTGAGGACGCGGCTAGGGAGTTCTTCTGGGCTGGCAGCCTTGCAAGGGTTAACACGTTTAAATGTTTTACTCACATTGGCTGCAGTGAAGGAGAGCCCGCAGGTTTTGGTAGCAGGTCGTGTCGGTGGCACTATATTGTCCTCAAAGCGAGCAAAGAAGTTGTTTAGTTTGTCTGGGAGCAAGACATCGGGATCCGCGACGGGGCTGGTTTTCTTTTTGTAGTCTGTGTTTGATTGACTGTAGACCCTGCCACATACCTCTCGTGTCTGAGCCTTTGAATTGCGACTCTACTTCGTCTCTATATACTTCGTCTCTATCAAACTAGCTTGTTTGATTGTCTTGCGGAGAGAATAGCTACACTGTTTGTATTCGGTCATGTTTCCGGTCGGCTTGCCCCGATTAAAAGCAGTGCTTCGCACTTTCAGTTTTGCGTGAATGCTGCCATCAATCCACGTTTTCTGGTTGGAGAAGGTTTTAATAGTCGCCGTGGGTACAACATCACCGATGCACTTGCTAATAAACTCACTCACCGAATCAGCATATACATCAATGTTGTTGTTCGATGCTATCGGGAACATATCCCAGTCCACGTGATCGAAGCAATCTTGAAGCGTGGAATCAGATTGGTCGGACCAGCGTTGAACAGACCTGAGCACGGGCGTTTCCTGTTTTAGTTTCTGTCTATAGGCTTGGAGCTGTAAAATGGAGTTGTGGTCAGATTTGCCGAGCGAGGGAGGGCTTTGTATGCGTTACACCAGAATATGCCAGGGGGCTGTACCGACTCTGATAACGTATCCCAAGTGAGCCATGTTTCCATGAAACAGAGAACGTTACAATCTCTGATGTCTGTCTGGAAGGCAACCCTTGCTCGGATTTCGTCTACCTTGTTGTCAAGAGACTGGACATTGGCGAGTAGTATACTCGGGAGTGGTGGGCGATGTGCCCGTCTACGGGGCCTGACCAGAAGACCGCTCCGTCTGCCCTTTTTGCGGCGCCGTTGTTTTTGGGTCGCTTGCTGGGATCCGATCCATTGTCCTGGGTGGTGGACCAAACAGAGGATCCGCTTCGGGAAAGTCTTATTCCTGGTCATAATGTTGGTAAATTGACGATGCTCTTATATCCAATAGTTCCTCCCGGGTGTATGTAATAAGACTTGGGATTTCCTGGGGTAACAATGGCCGTCATGATCACCTATGCATGTGTGATCTGTTGTGTGTCCTGGAGTGTGTGTTTAAGCATGTGTATGTGTAGGCATGAATGAGTGATTGGGTTGTGTTATGTAAGTATATTGGTGTCCGCGAGTGTTCACCTGCTTTGTGATTTTGTTCGTGTGTGATCAGGGGCGGATTGGCCATCTGGCATTTCGGTCAAAAGGGAAAAATGGGTTGGTGTTTTAGAAATGCCAGGTTCACAGTCCACCCTTGTGTGTATGTGTGTGCGTGCGAGTGTGTGTGTGATGCATGTCGAGCAGCCTGACACCTCTCCTCAAATCCATGAATATATTAATTATACTGCAGAATAGTGGAGTGGAGACAGGAACCAGCTCTACCCAGGTGTGTGTGTGTTTGTGTACAGTCTGACAGTATGCACTGCTTCTCACTACTGCCCTGCAGCCAGAAAGACACTGAGATACAGAGAGGGAGAGGGAGAGAGAGAGAAAAACACCCAGAGAAAGAGAGGGGGAGGAGGGGGATTGGATTTGGGGAGTAAGTGAAAAAATATCATCTAAAAGATGGACACGGGAAGAGAGAGAGTAAGGGAGAGGGGAAGATTGGATGGGAAGAAAATGAGAGGGAGAGCTGTGTGTACAGCCGTGTGCATGTGTGAGAGGTGTGTGACGTTTAAGATGAGGGAGGAACATTTTTGGGGGCCTTATAGTCCATTACAGCATGTTGGATGATTGTCATTCGTAGTCCATTCACCCACCTCAATGTAACATCAATAGGTTAAGGATACTACATGATACTCTAATTTTCCCTATACCCATCATGAGGTTACTACAACCTAGCCTATGAATGTAAGTTTACAACAAAGGTGCTCAGGTCAAGAGGAACATTTAGAGTAATCTAGTTGATTTCGGGTGTAATCATTAGTCCAATAGTTGCAAACGAGAGTTTGTATTAGACACATTCTGATATTTTTTATCTCCGTTTCGTTCTGTTTAAGAAACTTTTTTTTCTACAGAATCAGCTAAATGAATTCACCCCTGATCACACACAAACACAGTTCACTTTCATAGCAGCCACATACAAACAGCATGATCATTTTCTCTCACCTTTTCTTTTCGCTTGTGGACGTCCGTGCACAACACCAGGATGTCTGTGAACAGGCAAAAAAAAAAACTTTCCAAGCAAACCGTCATATCATAACTGCTAACCACTACACACATTGTTGTCAACATATTCAACATAGCTAGAATTAACGCGTTAGTAAACCCGCTTCAATCATGCAGTACAGTGTACAGACAGCAAGCATTTTAGCAGGTGGCAATGAATTAATAAAACCAAAAACTTACCTCAACTTGGAAGATATCCAGTGTTGTATAGCCATAGCCAGCTAGCTAACAAAGCATCCCTCTCTGTTTGAGCTGGGTATTTCAGTCGGCTAAACTAGCTAGCTGCATTTACAAGCTAAGTGAAAATGAAAAAAATGCAATGAAATCTCTCTCTCACTTCTCCTTCATTTTGAAAGAAATTAATTTGTTCAAAACTGTTCAACTATTGTCTTTCTTTCTCTTTTAGTCAACTATTCACCACATAAATGCACTGCTAGCTAGCAGTGCTACTCTTTCAGTACTATATTAATTATCTGATATTTTAATTGGGTGGACAACATGTCAGTTCATGCTGCAAGAGCTCTGATAGGTTGGAGGATGTCCTCCGAAGTTGTCATAATTACTGTGTAAGTCTATGGAAGGGGATGAGAACCATGAGCCTCCTAGGTTTTGTATTGAAGTCAATGTACCCAGAAGAGGACAGAAAGAAGCTGTCCTCTGGCTACACTGTGGTGCTACCCTACAGAGTGCTGTTGAGGCTACTTTAGACCTTCATTCCAAAACAATGTGTTTTCATCATTTCTTTGGTGACATTAATATATTTGGTATAGTTTTATGTAAAAAGGATAACTTTTTAAATGTTTCACTATTTTTATTTTTATAAAATACATTGAGGAGGATGGTCCTCCCCTTCCTCCTCTGAGGAACCTCCACTGGTGTGTATGTGCATGCATGTGTGTCCAGTTCAACAGAACCGGATGATACTCATGTTCATGAGTTGTGTATCATACGTCATTGGGGCCCCTTGACTAGTCAGGGAACGACAGGGATGAGCAGAGCCTATGGAACAGGACCACTTTAGGGGCTCTTGTTCCAATCCCTGTAGCCAACAGGGCAGAACCAGGCCCAGACAGACAAAGAGAAGGAGAAGGAGAGAGAGAGAGAGAGAGAAAGAGGAGAGGGAGAGAGAGTGGAAGAGAGACAGAGGATAGAGGGAGAGGGAGGGGAGGGAGAGAGAGTGGAAAAGATAGAGAGCAAAAAAGGGAGGAGAGATAGGACATGGATAATGATGGGTGGTCCAGGGATGGTGTGATTCGTCATACATACAGCCCATGATTTTCATGTTAAAACTCTCAAATGGCTGCAGTGTGCATTTTTGAAGATCATTTTTGGATCAGATGTGGGCTTGAATCCTACTTAGTGGTTGACTAACTCCTCTTCATTCACCATTTGATACCCAACCCTTAGCTAACTCTTCAATAATGCTATTTATTCTACTTCCTCTCCTCTTTCCTCTCCCTCCTTCCCTGGGGGAGTGTGATTCTGGTCAGAAGTGATGTGTTCAGGTATATCAGGCCTGGTTTGATGACTGAGTCGACCCACGTTGTTCCTTTTTTATTCATGAAGCACCATTAGGAAGTCTTGAAGGGCTTCTTTTAAGGTGCTGATTCCAGGTCAAAATTACTAGTTGGGGATAGATGACCATTGGGACCTAGGTAGAGACTGATAGGGTGTTCATAGGCTTTTAACCATTCATTAAACTACATCTAGATGGATGAATGAATGGATGGATTGATGGCTGAAGGACAAGTGGAATGATTGGACGAAGTGATGAAAGGTAGAAGATGAACCATTGATGAAAGGTAGAGAAGGAGGGAAGGAAGAGTAATATGTGTTCTGGTCCAGTCCTCTCCTCTCGAATCAGTCCGGTAATTAGGTGCCCAATAGAGTTTTAAACACCTCTACCGTCACCTTGGTCTTAGCTCAGCATTATTTATCTCACTGTAGAAATCAATACACACTGAGGAAGATTCTTAATCTACACAGTTTCTGTGTTGTAAAATGCAAATCAGTTATCACCAGCAATATCCTTCTGTCTTTCTTTTTTTCTCTCTGTCTAATACTATTACTTTTACTCCCTCTCTGTGTCTCTATCTCTCTGTCTCTATCTCTCTCTTAGCTCCTACATAAATGTTCTCTCTTTTTTCTCTGTTTTCCAGGATCACATTCGTCCACCTGCCATTCCAGAGTAAATGGCTGTACATCGGCACAGAGAAAGGAAACATCCACATCGTCAACGTGGAGTCGTTCACACTCTCAGGCTACGTCATCATGTGGAACAAAGCCATCGAACTGTGAGTGGAGCTTACACTGGTGGAATGGAGAGCCCTATCAAAGAACATCTTACAGTTGTAGGATCTTAATTTGATCACTCTTTTGTTGCTGAGACTTTTCAGTGCGGGAAATGCAGATGAACTTCATGATTTACATAAATTCACTGAAAATCCATACTGACACACGGTTATATAAACAGTATTGCACTTTTATTGTAGCCTACTCAAGCAAAATTATGGAATCAATATTCAAATCCTGTTGCTACAGGATTATTTTGCTGTGACAATATAGGTCAAATTCAGATCCTACATCTGTAGTCTCTCTAGACTTAATCCACAACTGGTGGCTTTACTAACCGCAGTTGTGAAGGAGAAAGGATGTGAATCACTAGTTCTGAATCTTAGTTACTAGACCTCTTCAACACTAGTATTAAGACACTGCTATTTCACAGGGTGTTTGTGTTGCTGTTGACATACCTCATGTTGTTTCTGCTCTAGAGCTCTTGCATAATTCACTCGTGACCTTTTTAGCATTTTCCTCATCCTGTCTCTTCCTGTCTCATAGTGAGGGATGGAACAGGTGTCTCTTAAGATCAGTGTTGGCCATGTACAGATGTCCTGTGTCAACAGTGCTGAGGGGAAAGGGAGAAGGAAAGTAGAGGAGAGGGGAAGGGGGAGGGGAGAGGAGATGAGACAGGCAAGAAAAAGAGAGAAGAGGAAGAGAGGATAGGAAAGAGTCTGGGGTTGATAGAGGAGGGTGGGGGTTTAGGAGAGGTGAAGGGTAGACGAGAGGAAGGAGAGAGGAAGTAGAGAAATAGAAGGAGGTCGGGGGTAGACAAGTAGGAGAGAGGTATAGGTGGGTTACAAGGAAGGAAGTAGTGTGAATGGGTGACAGTATGGGTCTCTAAGGAGTCGTGCCTGCCAGTCCTGAAGCTGCCATGGTATTTCCAGACTAAAGGTGTGTGTGTGTGTGTGTGTGTGTGTGTGTGTGTGTGTGTGTGTGTGTGTGTGTGTGTGTGTGTGTGTGTGTGTGTGTGTGTGTGTGTGTGTGTGTGTGTGTGTGTGTGTGTGTGTGTGTGTGGCCCATATCCAGTCCTGATGACAACAGTATTTCTGCACACAAAGGCTTTATGATTATACAGGAGCTTCAGATGGCACTTTCTCTCTCCTTCTATCTCTCCCTTCTCTCTCTCTGTACCTCTCTTTTCTGTCTCATCTTATTGTGGGCTGCGGGTATGCAAGGTACCTCTCCTGCCTTTATCTTCTCCTATTGTCCTCTTTGGAGCTGTCATCAGAGAGGGACTGTGGAGTGGGCGGCTCAGAGACAATGTGCTCTCTATTTTACACCACCTCAGTATCACACTGCATAGAAAGAAATACACCCAAGCAGAGCACAGAACATTACAGAGTGGAACAGAACACTGTCAAGAAGATTACCAGGACGTACTGCAGCACTCAGTACTATAGCAGAACACCGTCAAGAAGATTACCAGGACGTACTGCAGCACTCAGTACTATAGCAGAACACTGTCAAGAAGATTACCAGGATGTACTGCAGCACTCAGTACTATAGCAGAACACTGTCAAGAAGATTACCAGGACGTACTGCAGCACTCAGTACTATAGCAGAACACTGTCAAGAAGATTACCAGGACGTACTGCAGCACTCAGTACTATAGCAGAACACCGTCAAGAAGATTACCAGGACGTACTGCAGCACTCAGTACTATAGCAGAACACTGTCAAGAAGATTACCAGGACGTACTGCAGCACTCAGTACTATAGCAGAACACCGTCAAGAAGATTACCAGGACGTACTGCAGCACTCAGTACTATAGCAGAACACCGTCAAGAAGATTACCATGACGTACTGCAGCACTCAGTACTATAGCAGAACACTGTCAAGAAGATTACCAGGACGTACTGCAGCACTCAGTACTATAGCAGAACACTGTCAAGAAGATTACCAGGACGTACTGCAGCACTCAGTACTATAGCAGAACACCGTCAAGAAGATTACCAGGACGTACTGCAGCACTCAGTACTATAGCAGAACACTGTCAAGAAGATTACCAGGACGTACTGCAGCACTCAGTACTATAGCAGAACACTGTCAAGAAGATTACCAGGACGTACTGCAGCACTCAGTACTATAGCAGAACACTGTCAAGAAGATTACCAGGACGTACTGCAGCACTCAGTACTATAGCAGAACACTGTCAAGAAGATTACCAGGACGTACTGCAGCACTCAGTACTATAGCAGAACACTGTCAAGAAGATTACCAGGACGTACTGCAGCACTCAGTACTATAGCAGAACACTGTCAAGAAGATTACCAGGACGTACTGCAGCACTCAGTACTATAGCAGAACACTGTCAAGAAGATTACCAGGACGTACTGCAGCACTCAGTACTATAGCAGAACACCGTCAAGAAGATTACCAGGACGTACTGCAGCACTCAGTACTATAGCAGAACACTGTCAAGAAGATTACCAGGACGTACTGCAGCACTCAGTACTATAGCAGAACACCGTCAAGAAGATTACCAGGACGTACTGCAGCACTCAGTACTATAGCAGAACACTGTCAAGAAGATTACCAGGACGTACTGCAGCACTCAGTACTATAGCAGAACACTGTCAAGAAGATTACCAGGACGTACTGCAGCACTCAGTACTATAGCAGAACACTGTCAAGAAGATTACCAGGACGTACTGCAGCACTCAGTACTATAGCAGAACACCGTCAAGAAGATTACCAGGACGTACTGCAGCACTCAGTACTATAGCAGAACACTGTCAAGAAGATTACCAGGACGTACTGCAGCACTCAGTACTATAGCAGAACACTGTCAAGAAGATTACCAGGACGTACTGCAGCACTCAGTACTATAGCAGAACACTGTCAAGAAGATTACCAGGACGTACTGCAGCACTCAGTACTATAGCAGAACACCGTCAAGAAGATTACCAGGACGTACTGCAGCACTCAGTACTATAGCAGAACACTGTCAAGAAGATTACCAGGACGTACTGCAGCACTCAGTACTATAGCAGAACACTGTCAAGAAGATTACCAGGACGTACTGCAGCACTCAGTACTATAGCAGAACACTGTCAAGAAGATTACCAGGACGTACTGCAGCACTCAGTACTATAGCAGAACACTGTCGTTCAGTTCGGTTCTGTTTTAGTTTAGTAATATGTGGAGAAAAGACCCAAGTACTTGTAGGTAACAGTAAGGTATTGTCATGTCTTTACTATCACTAAATGTGAAGACTGTTATTTTATCAAATCAATTCTCTATGTGTAATTATTATTACGTGATTAAACTAATCATGTAAACTTAATTAACTAGGAAGTTGGGGCACCAAGGAAAATGTTGATTTACAGAGGTATAATTTTCCAAATATAACTCTTCAGATATTTTTATGTCTGATTGATTAGCCATTCTCATGAATGTATTATTATTACCTTGTTAGTCTCATTTTTTAAATTTTTAAATTTCACCTTTATTTAACCAGGTAGGCAAGTTGAGAACAAGTTCTCATTTACAATTGCGACCTGGCCAAGATAAAGCAAAGCAGTTCAACACATACAACGACACAGAGTTACACATGAAGTAAAACAGACATACAGTCAATAATACAGTATAAACAAGTCTATATACGATGTGAGCAAATTAGGTGAGATAAGGGAGGTAAAGGCAAAAAAAAGAGGCCATGGTGGCAAAGTAAATACAACATAGCAGGTAAAACACTGAAATTGTAGATGTGCAGTGGAAGAATGTGCAAAGTCCAAACGTCGTAAAGTTCTGCATGAACAAACGAATAAAATATGAATCAGCAATATTCAAATTTGCTTAATTTTTTATTTACTAACTAACTAAATAATCACAGAAATACACAACAAACTGTAGATATGTCACGCCCTGACCCTAGATAGCTTTTTATGTCTCTATTTTTGGTTTGATCTGGGTGTGATTTGGGTGGGCATTCTATGTTCATGTTTCTATGTTTTCGATTTCTTTGTGTTTGGCCAGGTATGATTCTCAATCAGGGAGAGCTGTCTATCGTTGTCTCTGATTGGGAATCATACGTAGGTAGCTTTTTTCCCTCCTTCTGTGTGGGATCTTGATCTTTGTTTGTGTGCAGTTAGTTTGCACAAGGAAGCTGTTTAGTCGTTGTTTTCTTTATTGTTTTGTTTTGTCTAAAGTTTAACTTCAGTAATAAATATTATGTGGAACTCAAGGAACGCTGTGCCTTGGTCTCATCCTCCCGACGACAGCCGTTACAAGATATTGGTTACTAACAATGATAGAAAAGTCCCTAGTGGGCTAAGCCGATATGACAGCTTGGTAGACAAAAGGAAATGGGTGGGACTGAGAGAGCGGGAAAGACAAATTGGATTCATTACACACAGTCTATAATTATATTAATTGAAATGCCAATCCTTTGCACATGAACGGCCGCTCTTTCGAGAATAATTGCAATGTATATATATTTACGCCCATATGTCGTTGTTGTCTTCTCTGTTGGAATCCTTGATCGTCCTGTAGGGTTAATCAGAGTCTCTGGTTAACTTTCCTAGAAGTCACAATGTCTTTCGTGGTTGTAGGTGGTTAGAATGTATGCTTCAGAGTACCACTCAGACATATTCTCATAGAATAGATGCTTTGGCGGTTGACAGTATTCTCGTTCTAGACTTACATCATTTCTAGCTGCTGACTGGTAATAAAACATCTAAGATTTGCTCTTATTCTATAGGGATCGATATTCTCAGAGTTTAATCAGCGAGTATTATCCTCTGTCGAACAAGGGCGGTTCTATGACTTTCGAAAATGTAGGAATGGTCCGTGGACACTAAAGGGACAGTTATGACAAGTGTTTCATTTGGTGATCTCAAGAAGGACAGGAAATTATAATTAATTACCATAACGCAACGTTTCCTATTCATTAAAATCGCAAATGAAATGAAATAAATATATTGAAACACAAGCTTAGCCTTTTGTTAACAACACTGTCATCTCAGATTTTCAAAATATGCTTTAACCAAAGCTACACAAGCATTTGTGTAAGAGTATTGATAGCCTAGCATAGCATTAAGCCTAGCATTCAGCAGGCAACATTTTCACAAAAACAAGAAAAGCATTCAAATAAAATAATTTACCTTTGAAGAACTTCAGATGTTTTCAATGACGAGACTCTCGGTTAGATAGCAAATGTTCATTTTTTCCAAAAAGATTATTTGTGTAAGAGAAATAACTCCGTTTTGTTCATCACGTCTGGCTAGGGAAAAAAACGAAAATGCAGTCACTTACAACGCCAAACTTTTTTCCAAATTAGCTCCATAATATCGACAGAAACATGGCAAACGTTGTTTAGAATCAATCCTCAAGGTGTTTTTCACAATTCTATTCGATGAAAAATCATTCCTGGCAGTCGGTTTCTCATCAGAGTCAAACGGAAAAATACTGCGGCTGGAGATTACGCAATGATTGCGACGGAGGATACCAAGCGACCACCTGGTAAATGTAGTCTCTTATGGTCAATCTTCCAATGATATGCCTACAAATACGTCACAATGCTGCAGACGCCTTGGAGAAAACTTGGAAAAGGTAAGCTGACTCCTAGCTCCTCCACAGCCATATAAGGAGTCATTGGCATGAGGCGGTTTCAAATAATGCGGCACTTCCTGATTGTATTTTTATCTGGGTTTTTTCTGTAACATCAGTTCTGTGGCACTCACAGACAATATATTTGCAGTTTTGGAAACGTCAGAGTGTTTTCTTTCCAAAGCTGTCAATTATATGCATAGTCAAGCATCTTTTCGTGACAAAATATATTGTTTAAAACGGGAACTTTTTTCATCCAAAAATTAAACCAGTTATCACCCTCCCTGTAGTCTTAGAACTACCCATCCCGGATCCGGTATATTTGTCATCAGCAACACTGAATAGCATAGCGCAACAGTCAACAAATATTACTAGAAAATATTCATATTCATGAAATCACAAGTGAAATATAGCGAAACACAGCTTAGCCTTTTGTTAATCACTCTGTCGTCTCATATTTTGAAATTATGCTTTACAGCAAAAGCAATACAAGTGTTTGTGTAAGTTTATCGATAGCCTAGCATAGCATTATGTACACTTAGCATCAGGAAGCTTGGTCACGAAAATCAGAAAAGCAATCAAATTAACCGTTCACCTTTGATGATCTTCGGATGTTTTCACTTACGAGACTCCCAGTTAGACAGCAAATGTTCCTTTTGTTCCATAAAGATATTTTTTATATCCAAATACCTCCGTTAGTTTGGTGTGTTATGCCCAGGAATCCACCGGAAATAGCGGTCACGACAACGCAGACAAAAAAAAAACAGAAACATGGCAAACATTTTTTATAATCAATCCTCAAGGTGTTTTTCAAAAATCTATTCGATAATATATCAACCGGGACAGTTGGCTTTTCACTAGGATCGGGAGGAACAATGGCCGACTCTCTCTTTTGCGCAAAAATCACTCTGAAAGCCCCCACCTGACCACTTACGTAATGTGGTCGTTCACGCTCATTCTTCAAAATAAAGGCCTGAAACTATGTCGAAAGGCTGTAGACACCTTAGGGAAGCCATAGAAAAAAGGAATCTGGTTGATATCCCTTTCAATGGTCAATAGGGATTCATAGGAACACAGAGCTTTCAAAATAAGAGTCACTTCCTGATTGGATTTTTCTCAGGCTTTTGCCTGCAATATCAGTTCTGTTATATTCACAGACAATATTTATACAGTTTTGGAAACTTTAGAGTGTTTTCTATCCTAAGCTAAAAATTATATGCATATTCTAGCATCTGGTCCTGAGAAATAGGCCATTTACTTTGGGAACGTTATTTTCCCAAAAATAAAAATAGTGCCCCCTAGCTTCAAGAGACCAGTCATCACCTTCCCTGTAGTCATCACTTAAACCAGTCATCACCCTCCCTGTAGTCATCACATAAAGTTACACTGTGTGTGTTTGACTCACTTCTGTGTACTGAGCTACTTTACCAGGAACTGCTGACCACACACACACACCCACTATGACACACAGTTCATGTGAACACCAGAGGGTGTCCTCTCTCTCCCTCCCGGCCCTTCCTCCTTTTTATTCTTGTATGTTGCCTCTTGCTGCCCCTGCCTGTCTGTATGTGTGGGTGTCTGTGTGTGTGTTTGTGTGCTCCCTCCCACCTAGTCTCAGCCCACACTGGGTCCTAACTGGGCCTAGAGATCAGGCCCTACTGTACCATCCAAACCTCCTGGCCTGTCGGATGTGATGCTCATGGATAGACCCAGCACTGCCCGTGGGGAGTAATCTATCACCCAGTCCTCCAGGAGACCCAGAGCACTAGAAGAGCTGACCCACCAGTCCTCACACTCCACTCCACCACAGGGGTTGGCTGCAGATTGATTGGCTGAAAATTACAGTCTGAAAGAAAGAATGAATGCCTTGAGATGAATGTCACCCTCTGTGATGAGTTACCCTCTCTGATGAATGTCACCCTCTCTGATGAAAGTCACCTTCTCTGACGAGTCACCCTCTCTGATGAATGTCACCCTCTCTGATGAGTCACCCTCTCTGATGAATGTCAACCTGTCTGATCAGTCACCCTCTCTGATGAGTCACACTCTCTGATGAATGTCACCATCTCTGATAAATGTCACACTGTCTTATGAGTCACCCTGTTTGTTGAATGTCAGACTCTTTGATGAGTCACCCTGTCTGATGAATGTCACCCTCTCTGATGAATGTCACCCTGTCTGAAGAAAGTCACCCACTTTGATGATTCACCCTCTCTAATAAATGTCACCCTATCTGATGAAAGTCACCCTCTCTGATGAGTCACCCTCTCTGATGAATGTCACCATCTCTGATAAATGTCACACTGTCTGATGAGTCACCCTGTTTGATGAATGTGGCCCTCTTTGATAGGTCACACTCTCTGATATGTTCGCCAAAAGAGAGATCAGGGTCCAGAGTAACGCCGAGGTCCTTCTCAGTTTTATTTGAGACGACTGTACAACCATCAAGATTAACCTGTTGAGTGTAGGGGGCAGTATTTTGATGTTTGGATGAAAAACTGCCTATTTCTCAGGCCCAGAATATAGAATATGTATAGAATTGTCAGATTAGGATAGAAAACACTCTAAAGTTTCCAAAACTGTAAAAAAAAAAAAAAAATGAGTATAACAGAACTGATATTGCAGGCAAAAACCTGAGGAAAGTCCAACAAGGATGTGCCTAAGATAAACAAATCTCCCTGTTCCATCGCATGCCTTCCCTCCATTTAAATGGATATCAACCATATTCCTTTCTCTATGGCTTCCAGATGATGTGAACAGTCATTAGACATGGTTTCAGGCTTTTATTCTGAAAAATGAGCGAGAACGATCACATCGCGTCAGTGGATGGGTTTTGCATGCGCAACAGCTTGGAGTAGACATTTTCTCTCTCTCTCCTATTGAAAAAGCTACGGTCCGGTTGAAATATTATTGATTATTTATTGTAAAAACAACCTGAGGATTGATCATAAAAAAATGTTTCTACGAACTTTACGGATACTATTTGGAATTTTTGTCTGCCCCGTCGTGTTCGCTCGAGCCTGTGGATTTCTGAACAAAACCTGCCAACCAAATGGAGGTATTTTGGATATAGAAATAATCTTTATGGAACAAAAGGAACATTTATTGTGCAACTGGGAGTCTCGTGAGTGCAAACACCCGAAGATCATCCAAGGTAAGCGATTAATTGTATTTATTTTCTGACTTTCGTGACCAATCTACTTTGCTGCTAGCTGTTTGTAATGTTTTGTCTGCTGAGAGAGATGTCCGAACATAAACGCTTGGATAGCTTTTGCTGTAAAACTTTTTTGAAATCTGACACTCCAGGTGGAGCTTCTAGCGAGGGCAATTTTTGGGCTCCACCATGTTTCATTGAAATGTACAGCTGTGTGTCATCCGCATGGCAGTGAAAGTTAACATTATGTTTTCGAATGACATCCCCAAGAGGTCAAATATATTGTGAAAACAATAGTGGTCCTAAAACGGAACCTTGAGGAACACCGGAATTTACAGTTGATTTGTCACAAATCAGGACAAACCATTCACAGAGACAAACTGATATCTTTCCGACAGATAAGATCTAAACCAGGCCAGAACTTGTCCGTGTAGACCAATTTGGGTTTCCAATCTCTCCAGAAGAATGTGGTGATCGATGGTATCAAAAGCAGCACTAAGGTCTAGGATGCAGAGCCTCGGTCTGACACCATTAAAAGGTAATTTACAACCTTCACAGGTGCAGTCTCAGTGCTATAATGGGGTCTAAAACCAGACTGAAGTATTTCATATACATTGTTTGTCTTCAGGAAGGCAGTGAGTTGCTGCGCAACAGCTTTTTCAATTTTTTTTGAGAGGAATGGAAGATTCGATTTAGGCCGATAATTTTAAAAATATTCTCTGGGTCAAGGTTAGGCTTTTTTAAGAGAGGATTTATTACTGCCACTTTTAGTGGCACGTTTATTATGTTCAACATAGGAGGGCCAAGCACAGGGAGCAGCTCTTTCAGTAGTTTAGTTGGAATAGGGTATGCAGCTTGATGGTTTAAAGGCCATGATTATTTTCATCATTGTGTCAAGAGATATAGTACTAAAACACTTGAATGTCTCCCTTGATCCTAGGCCCTGGCAGAATTGTGCAGACTCAGGACAACTGAGCCCGTAATTTGCTTGCTAATGATCATGATCTTTTCCTCAAAGAAGTTTATGAATTTATTACTGCTGAAGTGAAAGCCATCCTCTCTTGGGCAATGCTGCTTTTTAGTTAGCTTTGCGACAGTATCAAAAATACATTTCGGATTGTTCTTATTTTCCTCAATTAAATTGGAAAAATAGGATGATCGAGCAGCAGGGAGGGCTCTTCGATACTGCACGGTACTTTCCAAGCTAGTCGGAAGACTTCCAGTTTGGTGTGGCGCCATTTCCGTTCCAATTTCCTACAAGCTTGCTTCAGAGCTCGGGTAATTTCTGTATACCAGGGAGCCAGTTTCTTATGTCAAATGTTTTTAGTTTTTAGGGGTGAAACTGCATCTAGGGTATTGCGCAAGGTCAAATTGAGTTCCTCAGTTAGGTGGTGAACTGAATTTTGTCCTCTGACAATCCATGGATAGGCAGAGGGAGTCTGGAAATGCATCAAGGAATCGTTGGGTTGTCTGAGAATTTATAGCACGACTTTTGATGCTCCTTGGTTGGGGTCTGAGCAGATTATTTGTTGTGATTGCAAACGTAATAAAATGGTGGTCCGATAGTCCAGGATTATAAGGAAAAACATTAAGATCCACAACATTTATTCCATGGGACAAAACTAGGTCCAGAGTATGACTGTGGCAGTGAGTAGGCCTAGAGACATGTTGGACAAAGCCCACTGAGTCGATGATGTCTCCGAAAGCCTTTTGGAGTGGGTCTGTGGACTTTTCCATGTGAATATTACAGTCACCAAAAATTAGAATATTATCTGCTATGACTACAAGGACCGATAGGAATTCAGGGAACTCAGTGAGGAATGCTGTGTATGGCCCTAGAGGCCTGTAAACCGTAGCTATGAAAAATGATTGAGTAGGCTGCACAGAATTCATGACTAGCTCAAAAGACGAAATTGACATTTTTTATCGTAAATGTTAGCAACACCTCCACCTTTGCGGGATGCACGGGAGATATGGTCACTCGTGTAACGAGGAGGTGAGGCCTCATTTAACACAGTAAATTCATCAGGCTTAAAGTTAAGCCAGGTTAAGCAGGTTAAGAGCTTCACGTTCCTTGGTGTCCACATCACCAACAAACTAGAACGGTCCAAACACACCAAGACAGTCGTGAAGAGGGCTCGACAAAGCCTATTCCCCCTCAGGAAACAAAAAATATTTGGCATGGGTCCTGAGATCCTCAAAAGGTTCTACAGCTGCAACATCGAGAGCATTCTGACTGGTTGCATCACTGCCTGGTATGGCAATTGCTCGGCCCCTGATCGCAAGGCACTACAGAGGGTAGTGCGTACGGCCCAGTACATCACTGGTGCTAAGCTGCCTGCCATCCAGGACCTCTAACTAGGCGGTGTCAGAGGAAGGCCCTAAAAATTGTCAAAGACCCCAGCCACCCCAGTCATAGACTGTTCACCTCTACTACCGCATGGCAAGCTGTACCGAAGTACCAAGTCTAGGACAAAAAGGCTACTCAATAGTTTTTACCTCCAAGCCATAAGACTCCTGAACAGGTAATAAAATGGCTACCCAGACTATTTTCATTGTGTGCTCCCCCAACCCCTCTTTTACACTGCTGATACTCTCTGTTTATCATATATGGGCAGTCTCTTTAACTATACATTCATGTACATATGTACATACTACCTCAATTGGGCTGACCAACCAGTGCTCCCGCACGTTGGCTAATCGGGCCATCTGCGTTGTGCCCCGCAACCCACCACCCGCCAACCCCTATTTACACTACTGCTACTCTCTGTTCATCATATATACATAGCCACTTTAACCATATCTACATGTACATACTACCTCAATCAGCCTGACTAACCTGTGTCTGTATGTAGCCTCGCTACTTTCATAGTCTCACTACTGTGTATAGCCTCGCCACTGTTTTTCACTGTCTTTTTACTGTTGTTTTTTAAATCTTTACTTACCTATTGTTCACCTAATGCCTTTTTTTCACTATTGGTTAGAGCCTTCACTATTGGTTAGAGCATTTCACTGTAAGGTCT
The DNA here is from genome assembly GCF_013265735.2 of Oncorhynchus mykiss. NCBI lineage: Eukaryota > Metazoa > Chordata > Actinopteri > Salmoniformes > Salmonidae > Oncorhynchus > Oncorhynchus mykiss. The sequence goes on from NC_048568.1 coordinate 25,471,867, forward strand.
ACACCTGTTGTATTCGGCCCACATGACAAATAAACTTAGATTTTATTTGATTTGATGAAAGTCACCCTATCTGATGAATGTCACCCTGTCTGGTGAATGTCACCCTCTCTGATGAGTCACACTATGATGAATGTCACCCTGTCTGGTGAATGTCACCCTCTCTGATGAGTCACACTAGGATGAATGTCACCCTCTCTGATGAGTCACACTATGATGAATGTCACCCTGTCTCATGAAAGTCACCCTGTCTAATGAATGTCACCCTGTCTGATGAAAGTCACCCTGTCTGATGAAAGTCACCCTGCCTGATGAAAGTCACTCTGTGTGATGAAATTCACCCTGTCTGATGAAAGTTACCCCCCAAGATTCTGCTTTCCTCTTCCATCCCTATTTCTTTCTGTCCCTTCCCCCTCAATGTCACCATCTTTCTCTTACTCCTCTCTTTTGTTAGCACATTTTGATACCTGTGCTTACATTATCCCACCTCCCCCCATACACATAAACAGGTAGTCCTGTTGGCATGTTCCTGGCTAAGGCCCCAGACTAAGGGTTGTTAATGTCATGTTGCCATAGGGGACATTTTCTGTGTGACTGTGTTTCCGCTGTTTCAGTATTGGATGCTTGTGTTCCCTGCAGATGCACCAGCTGTTCGTGTGTGTGTGTGTGTGTGTGTGTGTGTGTGTGTGTGTGTGTGTGTGTGTGTGTGTGTGTGTGTGTGTGTGTGTGTGTGTGTGTGTGTGTGTGTGTCTTTCTCATGGCTTATACAGGGTGTGTGTGTTTGCGTGTGTATGTTGATACTATACATTTGTGATACACACCACAGGACATGGTTGATGGTCTTTGATGGTGTTTGTGTGATATCCGCTATGGGACATTGAGTTTGATGGCATATAGATAGATGGTAGGTGTTGTATTGCATGTGTGATGCATTCAATATGACATTCAAATATATGGGCAGGTGTTATCCATTATGAGAGAAGTCTGTGTGTGGAATTCAGGCCTCTGCACCTTAGATTACTTTCATTCACACACACTTGCATAGGTGTGTGTGTGTGTGTGTGTGTGTGTGTGTGTGTGTGTGTGTGTGTGTGTGTGTGTGTGTGTGTGTGTGTGTGTGTGTGTGTGTGCTTGCCTCTATGTGGTTGCTGCATATTTTCAGGAGGCTGTCTGCACTCTGCACATCCTGGCTCTGTTTCCATGGTGATCCATTCTCCAAATCCTGTGTGTGTGTGTGCATGCGTGCACATGTGCGTGTGTGTGTGTGCAGCAGAGAATGGGTTGGTTTGTAAGTAACAGTGTGACAGTGGCGAGGGGGATTAGATAAATAAACAACTCCAGCTGCAGTAACACTGAGTTAATAACACTATCTGGTTAACACTGATAAATATAGACCCCGGCAACCATGGGCAACATCCCAATTCTCCATAGCCTCCTCTTCTCTCCTCTCCTCTCCTCTCCTCTCCTCTCCTCTCCTCTCCTCTCCTCTCCTCTCCTCTCCTCTCCTCTCCTCTCCTCTCCTCTCCTCTCCTCTCCTCTCCTCTCCTCTCCTCTCCTCTACTTATCGCCTTTCCTTCATGACCTGAGTCATCCCCATCCCCATCCTCATCCTCTATGTTAGCCATGATGGCAGTCTTTGGTATAGGGAGAGGAGAGAGGAGAGAGACACGGAGGAAGAGAGGAGGACTGAGATGGAGATACGGAGATACACATACACACACACATACACACACACTACAGTACACACTCTCACAGGGGACTGACAGCCATCCATCTCTCCCTTCAGTAAGCTCCTGTCTTTGAAAGAGGACTCTCAGGGCTTCAGCAGTCAGCCCGGTCCCGCGATTGCTCTGTTTCAAATTGACTTTGTTCCTTTAGCTGCTCTAAGCTCAAAGTTTATCTTCTCTCTCACTATACGCCTGAGCTATCTATATGATGTGTGGGAACTCTAAACACATCTGTTGTATGTGACATCCCTTTGTTGAGGCTGAGGGGAGTGTCCCTTTGTTGAGGCTGAGAGGAGTGTCCCTTTGATGAGGCTGAGGGGAGTGTGCATTTGATGAGGTTGAGGGGAGTGTCAACTTGATTAGGCTGAGGGGATTGTCCCTTTGATGAGGCTCACCTTTATTTTCTCTTTCCTTCTTTCTCTCTCTCTCTCTCTCTCTCTCTCTCTCTCTCTCTATCTCTAAGATCCTCCAAGGCCCACCCAGGTCCTGTGGTCCACATAAGTGACAACCCCATGGATGAGGGAAAGGTATGGAGTGGCTCTCTGCCCAAAAGTGGTGTACATTACATGTGTGTATCTTTCCTTCTTGTTGTTGAAGAGTGTGGCATGCCACTAATCCTTCTGTAAAGACCTCACACATCGCTTGATTGTTCAGGTCTGACACTTGACATTCATCCTGCCATCTGTCCCTGCCTCCCTACCTCCCTGCCCCTCTCTCTGGATGTAGGTTTAGCCTTTATGAAACATTCAAGCTGGCTGAAGCATTATTTCTCTTGTATTTGAATACACAGATAATCGCTTTTGAAATATGAATGACTTGTCACAACCGCGGCTGTTCAGACGTTTATCTATCATTTATTTATGTTTCAGGACTCGGGGTGCGAGAGGAGCTGAGTTCCAAAGAACAACAAAAAAATATAGACGGAAAAGAATTCCTTATCATTTGAATTTCAATGAAGGCATTAATGAAGGCATTCTTGCACAGAGAGGTTTAAAGGTTCAATGCTGCCGTTTAAAAAAAATCTCAATATCAAATCATTTCTGGGTAACAATTAAGTACCTTACTGTGATTGTTTTTCAATTAAAATAGTCAAAAATAGTCAAAAATAACTTCTTAAGCAAAGAGCCATTTCTCAAGCAATAATTTTGCTAGGACTGTCTGGGAGTGGTCTGAGTGGGGAGGGTAAACCTGAAAATTAGCTGTTATTGAAAGAGAGGTTTGTAACTCTCTTTCTTATTGGTATATTAACTAATTTACCACTTGGTGATGTCACCAGGCTGTGTAAAACTCCATCCCATCAAAATAGGCTGAATTTTATGGAATTTTTTAAACAACTCTTAAGCTCAAAGGGAATTATCATCATGTTAACAATTTCACAGTATTATTCCAAACTCATAGTGTGGAAATATATATAAAACATTGGAAATTCATGTTTTTGACTGCACTGGGCCTTAAAATAAATAGTCCATTGTTTGGGGTATTTTGAAAATATCAACATGGTTTGGTTAACAATAGCCATGAAAAAATGTAACAAAATGCACTTTTATTTACTTGTTGTTATTAACAGTTTAGAACCAAGGTCAAGAGGTGATCAAATAAACTGTGTATCCTGTTTGTCTTCTATTTCATCCCACCATCCAACCGCAGGGTGCCGTGGGAATGTTGAGCGTATTATTCCTTCTCTGATATGTCTGTCCTCACAGGTCCAAATCTCACTGGCTGTCTGTCAATTCTCCCTTCCAGCTCATCATTGGATATGAGGCTGGAATTGTGGTCTTGTGGGATCTGAAATCTAAGAAAGCAGACTACCGCTACACTTACGACGAGGTAGGCACCACCTCCCACAATGCCTTTCAGTACCTCTCTTCCTGTGATCTGGGTAATGCATGAAAATACAAAAAGAGAAATCAAATATTCATGAACTGCTTGATATAAATAGAATAGTGTGTGTGTACTGTATGTGTGCACTGTGTGTGTGCACTGTGTGTGTGTACTGCGTGTGTACTGTGTGTGTACTGTGTGTATACTGTGTGTATACTGTGTGTGCATACTGTGTGTATACTGTGTGTGTACTTTGTGTGTACTGTGTGTATACTGTGTGTATACTGTGTGTGTACTGTGTGTGTACTGTGTGTGTGTATGTGTGTGTGCACTGTGTTTTCCATATGCATTGTTTGCCTTTGAGAGATGACATTAAAAGGGGTTTAGAGTCTGTGAAGGACTAGACATGTAGACCAGGACTGTACCCATACTGAGTTACTGTAAGGTTCTGTATTTATTTTCTTAGTCAACCTTTTGTTCTGTTTCGTTGTGTTCTTGAACGTAGCCCTGTTTCTTTGTGTTCTTGAACGTAGCCCTGTCTTTAATTTTTGTTCATTGGTTTCACCTGTGTTAGTTACTCACCTGGTCTCATCAGCTCCTTATTTAGTCCAGTTCATTCTGTTTGTGCCTTCGTGAAGTATTGTTCATTTTGACTTTACAAAGCCTTTTCCTAGCTCGTTTGTGAGAACCAGTTATAGCCTTCAGTTCTAGTTTTGATTCACCTGCCTGTTTGCCTACCTGTATATGACCATTGCCTGTCTGTGACCACAATTCCTGCCTTCTGCGACGGCAAAATAAACCCCTGCCGCTCTCTGTGCGTGAATCTACAATTTTTTTCTCCCTGAGTGTTCAGTACAGAATACCTCACTTAATAACGGAATGGATTCAGTGGCGCTACAGTGGCGCCTAACCCAGCAAGAGGAGCATATGGAGGAAATCTGCCATCTTTTCCGCCAGCCTATCCCTACTCCTCCGATGCCAGGTATCGTAACCCATAGCCCTTCATTCATATCCATGCCTGGAAAATATGACGTTTCACCTGGGAAATGTCAGGGATTTCTGATGCAATGCAGCAACTACATTGAGCACAACCCCACTAACTTTGCCACCGAAAAGAGCAGGGTGGATTTTGTCTCTACTCACAGACAAAGCCCTGGATTGGGCCACCGCCATATGGACTGCCAACAGCACAGAACTCGGATCCGAGACCCATTTCCACACCCTTTTCAAAGAGGTATTCGATCACTCTCCTTCCGGTCATCCTATCCTCTATGAGGAGACCTCCTCATAGAACTTCAACAAGGACGCAATTCAACTGCCGACTATGCCCTCGAGTTCCGCACCATGGCTGCAGGGAGTGGATGGAATGAGGCTGCTTTACTTACCATCTACCGGAGAGGGCTCAACAGGGAACTTCAGGCAGAGCTGTCCTGTAGAGGTGACCTTCAGGATTTAAATCAACACAGTCGTATGTCCATCTTCATCGACCACCTCATCGCCGACCGCCGAAGAACTCTGCCACCCAGGAACACGAAACCTTCTCTTTCCATGATTCCATCATCCTGTACGAGTCTTCCAGAGCCCATGCAGTTGGGCCACGCTCCTCTCCCGTGTATCGAACATCAAAGGCGGATCCAAGAAGGGCTCTAGAAGGCTTGATAGATTCGGGAGCAGCAGGTCATTTTATCCATCACCAGCTAGTACAAGAGCTTGACATTGATCTAATACCTGTCAACCCTCCCTTAAGGATTAACACACTGGATGGGCAGCCATTGGGCACGGGCTTCATTATGCACCTGACACAGAGCGTCACGCTCCAGAGTCTTCCACACAGAAACCATTCAACTCATGGAACTCTCATCCCCCAAACAGCCACTTATCCCCGGACACCCCTGGCTTTGTCGTCACAACCTTGCCATCACGTGGTGGTGAACTACTGTCCTGGTCTTCTACCTGCTTCACCAGTTGTCTCAGCCTACCCTGCAGTGCCACCACCATTGGACTCTGCCTCTGCCATCTGAACACACCCAGTACAGCAATGTCTTCAGCAAAATCAAGGCCTCCTCTCTGCCACAACATCGCCCAGGAGACTGTGCTATTGACTTACTCCCTGGAGTGTCCCCACCGAAGGGCTGTGTTTTCCCCCTATCTATCCTGGAAAATGAGGCAATGGAGAACTACATTGATTACACTCAAACAGTTTAATTCGTCCTTCTTCCCCGGCTGCGTCCAGCTTCTTTGTTGGAAAGAAGTACAGTGGTCTCCGTCCATGTGTTGATTACCGTTCCCTGAATGACGTCACGGTCAAGAACCGTTTCCCCATTCCTCTGATCCCAGCGACCCTTGAACAAGAGGGCCACGCCAACATCTATACAAAACTTGACCTGCGAAGTACATATAACCGTGTCCGTATACGTGAAGGCGACGAATGGAAGATGGTCTTTATCACCACACGAGAGCACTACCAATACCTGGTCAGGCCCTACGTCCCTACTAACGCCCCCGTCGTCTTCCGATCCTTTGTGAACAAGGTTTTCCAGGATATGATCAACCCCTTTCTCATTGTCTACATTAATGACATCCTGATTTACTCTCACTTCCTTAAGGAACAAAATGTTCTTCAATGGCTCCTTGACCATAACCTTTATGTGAAGACTGAAAAGAGCACCTTCCATGTAAACTTCCTCAGTTTCGTACTGACACCTGGAGGGGTCAGCATGGATGAGAACAGTCACCACCGTCGGTAAATGGCCCAAACCCACCCCCGTTAAGGAACTCCAACGTTTCATTGGGTTCTCCAATTACTATCGCCGGTTCATTCGGAACTTCAGTTCTACGGCCGCTCCCCTCACTGCCCTTACCAGCCCAAAGACCCGGACCCTTCAATAGACTGATACAGCCCTGACTGCTTTCAACAACTTGAAATGCCTCTTCACCTCAGCTCCTGTCCTTCACCAACCTGATCCGACCCTTCCTTTCACCCCGGAGGTGGATGCCTTAAGTAGGAGCCATACTCTCTCAGCGGGTGGGAACACCTCCAAAATCACATCCCTGTGCCGCCTTCTCCAGGAAATGATCCTCCGCTGAGAGGAATGTACGGTGTGTGGAACAGAGAACTCCTCGCCGTCAAGCTGGCCCTAGGAGTGGCGCCACTGGTTGGACGGCGCACAACATCCCTTTCTCATCCTAACAGATCAGTAATTTGGAATATATCAGATTGGCCAAGAGGTTAAACTCCAGACTAGCCCGCTGGGCTCTTCACATGCTTCCATTTTCAAAACGTAAAAGCTGATGCTCTCTCCTGGCAGTTTGACCTTCTGACCAGTAACTCAGACCCTACACCAATTCTTCCATAATGCAAGAGGAAGGGACTGGTACAGTGGGAGGTTCACTCTGCCATACAAGAAGCCCTAACCTCTGACCCGGCTCCTCCTGAGACAGCAGCTGGGAGGAGTTACGTACTGTACCAGCAGCTATTAGACCCAAACTCATGCAATTGTTTCACACGTCCTTGGGGTCAGAACATCCAGGCATTACACGAACCACCAAACTTCTATCCTGTAAATTCTGGCTGTCCTCAATGGCATCTGACGTAAGGGATTACTTACACTCCTGTCCAGTCTGTGCCCAAACCAAAAGCCCTCGTCATCTCCCTTCCGGTAAGCTTCAACATTTGCCAATCCCTCAGACCCTGGTCCCACGTAGCTGTTGACTTCATCACAGACTTTCCTGAATCCTCTGGTAATGCCACCATCCTTATCATAGTAGACCGTTTTTCAAAAATGTGTCGTCTGGTTCCTCTTCTTCATTTACCTAACGCCATGGAATTGGCTGAGTGTATGTTCCAGCAGGTGTTCCATCTGTATGGGATTCCGGACATCGTCTCTGCCTGTGACCACGAATCCTGCCTTCTGAGACGGCAAAATAAACACCCGCCACTCTCTGCGCGTGAATCTACACCTTTTTTCTCCCGGAGTATTCATTACAGTTACAATAGTTTGGCACCCAATCCTACAGCGTGTAGTCTCTCAGAACCACGGATGTCCCGATGTCTTGCCTGTGGACCTCAATTTCTAGAGCATCGGCCATTTGTGTTTCCTTTTTTTCCAAGCCAACATCCGTTTCTAACAAAAAAATGCTAATAGAAAAACACAAACATCACATAATGACTTGTTATCCCCAGCCTCATAATACCCAGTTAAGGAGTCAGAAACCCTGGTGCCAAACAGATCGAGTAGCTTTAAAAAGACACACACAGAGTCGTGGCTTTAAAAAGACACACACCGAGTCAGGCTTAGAGTAATGAGTTTATGTTAACACCCGTGCTACCGTTCACCTCATTTACAATGTGACAACACAAGGACAACATGGCCCTGTGGTGACTCTCCCTGATGAATAGGATGCTCCCTCTTTATTGTGCATTCTCTCTCTCTCCCCTGGGTGAGATGATATCTCTCTCTCTCTCCTCCTCCCTGGTCCAAAGGCTTATGTGGTGAATCTCCTTGGCAGCTATGTTCTCTCCTCTCAACCCTGTAACACCTCCCCAGAGACCTACTTCTCTACACCGCTGCTGCTTCAGTACTCTGGAGTTCATGAACACTGGGGAAAACAGCATTGTATTCACATCACTGCCATGCTCGGGCATTACAGCTAATGTTCTGCTGTCATCACCTGTCACTAATTACTGATTCAGGGTCAGATCTATGATCATCAGTCTAAACCTGGCTATTAAGAGCTGAACCAGTTTTCAAGGGCATATGGCCCATATAGCCCTGTTTGTTCAGGTTTGTATCACTGATTCTGGATCAGCAATAGATGTCCCAGTCTTAACTTTAGCGGTGAAGAACTAAACATAAAAGCTGGCCTCTAACCAGTTTTAAAGGGCGTAGAATAGCATTTGATTCTGTAGAATAGACTATGGGGAGATTTAATTATGATAACTCTGGATTCCTAGATGGGGCTCTGGCCAACACATTAAGTAATGGATTAAAATGCTAAGTATATACTTATACCAGGATAGATGTGCAGGCTTTTCTGATGGCGCTGCAAGTTTCTGAAAGACGGGCTGGATGTATATACAGGATCATGGTACTGTATCAGTGGTTTTGCTGCGTAGACTGGGCGTGATGACAAAGGAAGTTTTGGCATCGTTATGGCTGGCAGAAGGGCAGGGTCTGGAGTTCCTCGGACTTCAAAATCTTTAAGTTGTGTGAGGAAACAGTATTTTGGGGAAAATGTTTGTAATTGCAAGAAACTATCTCTGTAACTGTCAGGGGAATGGCCAGCGGTCACCTGCCGCTTAGAGCGTAGTGTATAGAGTGAATGGGAATAGAGCATAGGACATAGGGAATAGGGCATAGGACATAGGGAATAGGGCATAGGACATAGGGAATAGAGCATAGGACATAGGGAATAGGGCATAGGACATAGGGAATAGGGCATAGGACATAGGGAATAGGGCATAGGACATAGGGAATAGGGCATAGGACATAGGGAATGGGGTATAGGACATAGGGAATAGGGTATACAGCATATTGAATAGGGTATAGGACATAGGGAATATTGTTTAAGGCACAGTGGATAGGGTATAGGACGTAGAGAATAGGGTATATACCATAGGGTATAGGACATAGGGAATAGGGTACAAGACATAGAGAAAAGGGTATAGGGGACAGGGAATAGGGTTTAGGGAAGAGAGAATAGGGTATAGGGTATATGACATAGGGAATAGGGTATATGATATACGGAATAGAGAATAGGACATAGAGAACAAGGTATAGGACATAGGGGATAGGGTGTAGGACATAGAATAGATTATAGGACATTGAGAATAGAGTATAGGACATAGGGAATAGGGTATAGGACATCGAGCATAGGGAATAAGGTATAGGACATTGAGAATGGGGTATAGGACAGAGAATATAGTATAGGACAGGGGTGTCAAAGTCAAATGGACGGAGGGCCAAATAAAAAAATCAGCTACAAGACGAGGGCCGGACTGTTCGAATGTTCATTGAAAATTTTTTAAATGACGCATATAGTCTAGTGAACCTAATTGAACCTACTGAAAACCTAACAAATATATTACAATATGATCAGATAAATAAAGCAATATTTTCTTATGGCTCTGTCAGTAATCTTTAATTTTCAACAGACACAAAAGACAAATTTCCTTTATATAAATATCCCCATAACATGAACATTAAATGAAAGAAACCGGTATTCAAGGCACCATCAGTAGACTATATTTTCTATTTTAGCAAAAGTGGGCTAAATTTACTTCAAAGAAAAAACAATAATAGCAATTTTCTATCATCCACTCAACTGAAATATTTTTAAAATATAATTGGATTGAAATACAAAAAAATAAAGTGCAAAAATCTATTAATCAAAAACAACACTTTGTTTAAGGAGAAGTAACATGCAGTGAAAACAAATATTAAATTTTAACTTTTAAACTTGAACTGAGTAAAAACTCTAAATATGTGATTGCACAGTAATGTTCACTTGTTTGAGGTTGAGGGTGATACTTGGTGGTGTCCCATCTTTTCCACAAGTTCATCAATGTTCGGGGTAAGGCTCTGAGCTGAAGAAATCCTCAGAATTGAGTGGAGGTGTTCAGCAGTAAGTCGACTTCTGTGTGATGTTTTGTTCAGGTTCATCAAAGAAAACAGTTGTTCACACAGGTATGTGCTGCCAAACATAGACAACGTTTGAGCAGCCTGGATGCGCAGCTGGGGCATTGTGCCGGGGAGGAAACGGGCGAACTCCGCAGCACCCACTGCCGCATATTTTGCCCTCAGTGCATCATTGCATTGGAGGTCAATCAACTCCATTTGGAGGTTTGGTGGTGAGCTTTCCACGTCAACAGCAAATGGGTTACCGAGCAGTTCCAACCTGCTTTTTTGTGCTTCAAAGTCAGCAAATCGGCGTCGAAAGTCAGCGGCAAGCATACCTATTTTATCAGCCAACTGTGTGCTCGGGAACGCACTGGTAGAGAGCTTCTCTTTCATGGTCTGGCAGCTGGGAAAGTGGCTCAAATTTTCTTTCCGCATCTGCGTCTCCCACAGAGTCAGTTTGGTTTTAAATGCCTTCACTGTACTGTACATATCAGAGATGACACGATCCCGACCCTGCAGCTGCAAGTTTATTGCATTCAGATGACTCGTAATGTCACACAGAAAAGCCATTTCACACAGAAACATTTCGTCTCGGAGTTGTGTTGTGTCTTTCCCTTTGCTGTCCAAGAACAGACAAATCTCCTCACGAAGCTCGAAACATCTTTGAAGCACCTTTCCCTGGCTTAGCCATCGCACCTCTGTGTGATAAGGCAAATCACCATGCTCCGTTTCTAACTCCGTCAGAAATGCCTTGAACTGGCGGTGATTCAAACCTTTGGCTCTGATAAAGTTAACTGTGCGCGTGATGATGCTCATTACATGCTCCATTTTCAAGGCTTTACCGCACAACGCTTCCTGGTGTATGATACAATGATAAGCTGTCAGCTCACCTGTCGCGTTTTCCTCTTGCATCTTTTCCCGTATCTTCGCCACCAGTCCGCTCCTGTGTCCACACATCGCAGGTGCTCCGTCGGTTGTCAAACCCACGAGTTTTTCCCAAGGCAGCTCCATCTCATTTACACATCTTGACACCTCTTCATACAAATCATGCCCCGTAGTTGTGCCATGCATAGGACGTAAAGCCAAAAACTCCTCTGTCACGCTTAGGTTGGAGTCCACTCCGCGGATGAAAATTGACAACTGGGCAATGTCAGAAATGTCGGTGCTCTCATCCACAGCCAAGGAATATGCAATAAAATCTTTTCCCTTTTTCACAAGCTGCTCTTTTAGATTGATGGACAACTGGTCTACTCTCTCGGCAATGGTGTTTCTGCTCAGACTCACATTTAAAAAGAGTTGCCTTTTTTCTGGGCAAACTTCGTCACAAACTTTAATCATGCAGTTTTTGATGAAATCCCCCTCCGTAAATGGCCGGGCTGATTTAGCGATCTCTTCTGCCAAAATAAAACTGGCCTTGACAGCAGCCTGGCCTTGTGATTTGGCTTTTTTGAACAGAGCCTGTCGAGATTTGAGGCCTCGTTTTAATTCCTCTGCCTTTTGTAGCCTTTGTTCCATGTCCATATTCTTGTTTTTGTCCGCGTGTTTCGTTTCATAATGTCGTCTCAGATTATACTCTTTCAGTACCGCCACACTTTCTCCACACAGAAGACACACAGGTTTTCCAGCTACCTTCGTGAACATATACTCCGACTCCCACCTTGTTTGAAACCCCCGGTTCTCAGTATCCACCTTCCGTTTTGCCATTTTTGATGGGTATCTGAAAGTTAATTTTACTGTGATGCTGACGACTGCTGTGCCAATAAATATTGAAATGAAGCAGCCTACTGCTCGGTGCGTCACCTTTGCATTGTGGGAAATGTAGTATTGGTGCGTGTAAAAGATCTGCGGGCTGCCGGCTTGCTGCGGGCCGGTTCTAATAATAAATCAAGATCATCCCAGGGGCCGTAAAAAACCTTCTTGCGGGCCGGATGTGGCCCGCGGGCCTTGACTCTGACATATGTGGTATAGAACATAGGGAATAGGGTATAGGACATTGAGAATAGGGTATAGGACATAGGCAATAGAGGTGGAGGACACTGGCTGTAACCTTGTCCTCAAGTTTCTCTAGTCGTGTTAGAACATCTTAGACACCCTCACTAATTACAGGAAACACTGTATTTTTGTCACACCTAACCACAGTATGTATGTATTCCAACCCTCACAAACAGTTGACAGCATTCCTTCCTCCATTGTGTCTCTCTCCCAGAATTTTTCCTGTTCATGGCTCAGTGCTATCTCTGCAGGTGCAGTCACTGTGAGCATCAGAGAGAAGATGGAGAAGAAGAGAGCATCAGTCACCTCAGCCCTGCGTTGTCTGACTAAATGCCTCATCCTTCTCCTGCTGATGAATAGCCTGCCTAGACTGGAGCCTGTTTCAGATTTTTATATCTCTTTTCTCTCTCACTCTCCATCTTTCCTGCTCCTTCTTTCATTTTGTCATTCTCTCCCTCTTAACCCCCCCTCTCTCAGTTCACCACCTCCCTCCCACCCTCCGTCCCTCTCTAGCTGAATAAATCCAAGTAGGTGTGAGGGGAGAAACACACACCTCCACACACCTTCGCACACACACCTTCTCACACACGCACAGCACACACACTCACACACACATGAAAGGCTGTTATAGCAGTGGGATTGGAATAATCATGGCAGCGATAGAGCTCATTCCATTTTGTGTAAATAAGCAAACTGTCACCTCAGTACCCTATGTATGTGTGTATGTGCACTTAACAGAAAACCAAAACACTTTCTCATACTCGAGCCAATGTGATGACTTTCCAGATAGTGTTTATATTGGTTCAAATCTTCTTAACCTATGCTGAACAAAGCTATAAAAGCAACATGCAACAATTTCAAAGATTTTACTGAGTTACAGTTCATAAAAGGAAATCAGTCGATTGAAATTAATTCATTACGACATAATCTATGGATTTAACATAACTGGGAATACAGATATGCATCTGTTAGTCACAGATACCTTTAAAAAAAGGTAGGGGCATGGATCAGAACACCTGTCAGTATCTGGTGTGACCACCATTTGCCTCCTTCGCATACAGTAGAGTTGATCAGGCTGTTGATTGTGGCTTGTGGAATGTTGTGCCAATTCTCTTTAATGGCTGTGCAAAGTCGCTGGATATTGGCGGGAACTGGAGGCAGCTTATGCTCGCTAACAGGGATATCAACAAATGTGTTCACTTTTTGTGAGTATGGAACATTTCTGGGATATTTATCTTATTTCAGCTCATGAAACATGGGACCGACACTTAACATGTTGCTTTATATTTTTGTTCAGTATATATGCAATTCACGTTGCACCTATTAAATGGAATACAATGAGACATATAAAAAGCATAAACTATTGCTAGTAGCCAGATACCATTCATTCATTCAGCAATTCGTTGTGCTAATGGGACACTTGGCAGATGTGGTATTATCTCCATTAGCAACAGGAATGGACATGTATATTAGTTCTAGCTCTATACCGGGATGGGCAACATTGATGGGGGTGGGGGCCACAAAAAATCTGAAATCATTGTGAGGGGCCGCAGTTGCTCGCGGGTCTGCTTACCCACATCCATACCCACACATTCAGTTAGAGCTGGCCCCAGCCTTTTGGGGGCCCTAAGTGAAATGTTGTTGGGCCCCCCCCCCCCCCCCCCCCCCACCGTGCGTGTAAAACATTATTGACAGCGGAGAGAAACATTTTAAGTTTTAAAGCACATTTTCTGCAACTCTACTCAATTTGCCATAGGGCGGAGAGAAATGTTTTCAGTTTTGAATATATTATCTGAGTGAGAGTTACTAACAAAATCAATGGGTCGAGAAAAGCGAGATGGCAAAGCGGACAGTGTCCTTCACCTGGCACTGTGAGAGGAGTGTTTGACACACATTTGAGGTCTGGACAGGTCCTGTCACTGTTGGAACATGACAAGGCTGGGTCTCCCTAAAGCATAGTAGCACTAAGATCATCTTCATTTCACTGAATCTATATGGACGAAGGATGATGTTAGTGATACAATGCCCAGGTCTTCCTCTCAGTACTCTAGAGCTGGAGTCTCACAGAGACAGGTACTCAAAACCAATGTACACTAACACAATACAACCTCCACTACAGATAATCTAACACACACTATTATAGGACAACCCCCATCACAGATCATCTAACACACACTATTATAGGACAACCCCATCACAGATCATCTAACACACACTAGCATAGTGTGTGAGATGGCATCGATGGCGATTACTCACCACTGACTGGCAGAATCCTTTTTTTCCTTTAACGAGACCGACGCGAACAATATGCTGCTTTCTCGGGAACAGGCCCAGATCCCCATGATTTGCATGAAGAAGAGGCGGAGAAAAAGGGTCCGGAGGGCAGGCTGCCTTCTGAGAATTCGTAGGCGATCTAATAAACCCTCACGTCCTTCCATTCTGCTAGTAAACGGGCAATCTTTGGACAATAAAATAGATGACCTAAAACAGATAAAATAGATGAAACTACCAACAGGACATTCAAAACTGTAATACCTTATTCTTCACGGAGACATGGCTGAACGACGACACTATCAACATACAGCTGGCTAGTTTACACTGCACCGGCAGCATAGAACAGAGGCGTCTGGTGAGACAAAGGGGCGGAGCACTGTGTATTTTTGTAAATAAAAGCTGGTGCACAATATCTAAGGAAGTCTTCGAGCTATTGCTCTCCTGAGGTAGAGTATCTCATGATAAACTGGAGACCACACTACCTACCTAGAGAGTGTTCATCTGTATTTTTCGTATCTGTTTACATACAGTGGCTTGCGAAAGTATTTACCCCCCCTTGGCATTTTTCCTATTTAGTTGCCTTACAACCTGGAATTCAAATGGATTTCTGGGGGGTTTGTATCATTTGATTTACACAACATGCCTACCACTTTGAAAATGCAAAATATTTTTTATTGTGAAACAAACAAGAAATACCACAAAAATCTGAAAACTTGAGCGTGCATAACTATTAACCCCCCCCCCCCCCCCCCAAAGTCAATACTTTGTAGAGACACATTTTGCAGCAATTACAGCTGCAAGTCTCTTGGGGTATGTCTCTATAAGCTTGGCACATCTAGCCTCAAGGATTGTTGCCCATTCTTCGAGGCGAAACTGCTCCAGCTCCTTCAAGTTGGATGGGTTCTGCTGGTGTACAGCAATCTTTAAGTCATACCACAGATTCTCAATTGGATTGAAGTCTGGACTTTGACTAGGCCATTCCAAGACAAATAAATGTTTCCCCTTAAACCACTCAAGTGTTGCTTTAGCAGTATGCTTTGGGTAGTTGTCATGCTGGAAGGTGTGCCTCCTTCCCAGTCTCAAATCTCTGGAAGACTGAAACAGGTTTCCCTCAAGAATTTCCCTGTATTTAGCGCCATCCATCATTCCTTAAATTCTGACCAGTTTCCCAGTCCCTGCCGATGAAAAACATCCCCACTGCATGATGCTGCCACCACCACGCTTCACTGTGGGGATGTTGTTCTCGGGGTGATGAGAAGTGTTGGGTTTGTGCCAGACGTAGTGTTTTCCTTGATGGACAAAAAGCTCAATTTTAGTCTCATCTGACCAGAGTACCTTCTTCCTTATGTTTGGGGGAGTCTCCCACATGCCTTTTGGAAAACACCAAACATGTTTGCTTATTTTGTTTCTGGCCACTCTTCCATGAAGCCCAGCTCTGTGAAGTGTATGGCTTAAAATGGTCTTATGCACAGATACTCCAATCTCGACTGTGGAGCTTTGCAGCTCCTTCAGGGTTATCTTTGGTCTCTTTGTTGCCTCTCTGATGAATGCCCTCCTTACATGGTCTGTGAGTTTTGGGGGGCGGCCCTCTCTTGGCAGGTTTGTTGTGGTGCCATATTCTTTCAATTTTTTAATAATGGATTTAATGAAGCTCCATGGGATGTTCAACGTTTCTGATATTTTTTTATAACCCAACCCTGATCTGTACTTCTCCACAACGTTGTCCCTGACCTGTTTAGAGAGTTCCTTGGTCTTCATAGTGCCGCTTGCTTGGTGGTGCCTCTTGCTTAGAGGTGTTGCAGACTCTGGGGCCTTTCAGAACAGGTGTATATATACTGAGATCATGTGACAGATCATCTGACACTTAGATTGCACACAGGTGGACTTTATTTAACTAATTATGTGACTTCTGAAGATAATTGGTTGCACCAGATCTTATTTAGGGGTGTCATTGCAAAGAGGGTGAATACATATGAACACACCACTTGTCCATTAACATTTTTATTTTATTTTTTAAAACAAGTTATTTTTTTCATTTCACTTCACCAATTTGGACTATTTTGTGTATGTCCATTACATGAAATCCAAATAAAGATATTTAAATTACAGGTTGTAATGCAATAAAATAGGAAAAACGCCAAGAGGGGTGAATACTTTTGCAAAGCACTGTACCACCACAGTCAGAGGCTGGCACCAAAACAGCATTGAATGAGCTGTATTCCGCCACAAGAAAACAAAAAAATGCTCATCCAGAGGCGGCGCTCCTAGTGGCCGGGGACTTTAATACAGGGAAACTTAAATCCGTTTGACCAAATTTCTATCAGCTTCTTAAATGTGCAACTGGAGGAAAAAAACTCTGGACCACCTTTACTCTACACACAGAGCTCTCCATTTGGCAAATCTGACCCCAATTCTATCATCCTGATTCCTGCTTACAAGCAAAAATTAAAGGAGGAAGCACCAGTGACTAGACCAATAAAAGAGTGGTCAGCTACAGGACTGTTTTCCTAACACAGACTGTAATATGTTCCAGGATTCCTCCGATGACGTTGAGAAGTACACCACATCAATCATTGGCTTCAATAAGTGCATCGATGACATCGTCCCCACATTGACCGTACATACCTTCCCCAACCAGAAGCCATGGATTACAGGCAACATTCTCACTGAACTAAAGGTTCAGCTGCTGATTTCAAGGAGTGGGACTCTAACCCGGAAGCGAATAAGAAATGTCGCTATGCCCTCCGACCATCAAACAGGCAAAGCGTCAATACATGACCAAGATCGAATCGTACTACACCAGCTCTGATGCTCGTCGGATGTGGCAGGAATGGCCCAGTACATCACTGTGGCCAAGCTCCCTGCCATCCAGGACCTCTATACCAGGTGGTGTCAGCTTCTACCCCTAAGCCTTAAGACTCCTGATCACCTAATCAAATGGCTACCCAGACTATTTTTGTTGCCCCCCCCCCCCCCCCCTCTTTTACACCTCTGCTACTCTGTTGTTATCATCTATGCGTAGTCCCTTTAATAACTCTACTCAACTAACCAGTACCCCACACATTGACTCTGTATCGATACCCCCTGTATATAGTCTCGCTATTGTTATTTTACTACTGCTGTTTAATTACTTGTTACTTTTATTTCTTATTCTTATCCATATTTTTTTTACTGCGTTGTTGGTTTGGGGCTCGTAAGTAAGCATTTCACTGTAAGGTCTACAGACCTGTTGTATTCGGTGCAACCCCCATCACAGAGCATCTAACACACACTATTATAGGACAAATGGCAAGATCTCCAATACACACTGACACACACTGACCTGTCAATATCTGTCTTACTGAAGGGGTCTTAATCTGTTGACATTTACAGTATGTACATGTCCTGTCCTGTGGAGTAGCATTGATTTGTCGACAGTTTCTCTTCTGTTAGTACATTTGTTTGTTTGTTTGTTTGTTTGTATGTGTTTATGTACTGTGGCTGAACTTTAGTGAGGGTAAGGGAGTGTGACTAAGGATGTCTGGGAGGACGACACACTGCTGTCGTTACATAGATGCCCAGTCTGTCTCACACTGTAATAGGAGGAACGCACTCTAATTAGGCCCAACTGTCTCTCTCTGTGTGTGTCTATATCTGTGTCTGTGTCTTTGTCTGTCTGTGTGTGTTTCTGTGGGTGTGTTTATGTGTTTTTTTATGTGTGTGTGTTTCTGTGTGTGTGTGTGTGTGTGTGTGTGTGTGTGTGTGTGTGTGTTTCTGTGTGTGTGCGTGTTTCTGTGTGTGTGCGTGTTTCTGTGTGTGTGTGTTTCTGTGTGTGTTTCTGTGTGTGTGTCGTTCTCTTTCTGTGTTTGTCTTTTTCTCCCCCTCTCTCTATACAGTATATAAGTACATTGAGTGTACAAAACATTAGGTACACCTTCCAAATACACCTTCCTAATATATTTTCCCCTCAATTCGTCGAAGCATGGACTCTACAAGATGTCGAAAGCGTTCCACAGGGATGCTGGCCCATGTTGACTCCAATGCTTCCCACAGTTGTGTTAAGTTGGCAGGATATCCTTTGATACACTTGGGAAACTGTTGAGCATGAAAAATCCAGCAGCATTGCAGTTCTTGACACACTTAAATCAGTGTGCCTGGCACCTAAGTCTTCTGTCTTTCCCATTCAGCCTCTGAATGGCACACATACACAATCCATGTCTGAATTGTCTCAAGGCTTAAAAATCCTTCTTTAACCTGTCTCCTCTCCTTCATCTACACTGATGGAAATGGTTTTAACAAGTTACATCCATAAGGAATCATATCCTTCACCTGGATTCACCTGGTTAATCTGTCATGGAAAGATCAGATGTTCCTAATGTTTTGTACACTTAGTATATATCTATCTCTCTCTCTCTCTCGGTCTGCCTGTCTTAGTATTTTTGCATTTATTTTTGTCGGTGTGCGTGCAAGAGTGTGTGTGTGAGGTTGTGGGTTTGAGTGTGTGTGTGACTCACTGTCTCATCCCAAAAGACCATTCTCTGAAAGGAGCATAATGTAAGTCATTAAATTAGTATTCTTAATGGGTATTATTTGATATAAAGAAAACCATGTGTTTCAATTACCTGCTAATTGTCCAACTAACCACAATGTATTGTCTCTGCTCCATGGGACTGTCAACCTGAACAATGCACTGTTATATTTCTATATCCTGTTGAAGTGACGCACTGTGTGTGTGCTTACATTCACCTTAAAATGCTTGAGAAATGTTGTCTAAGTATTTCAATATTGGTGTGAGTGTTTGTGTGTGCGTCTGTGCTAGTGGGTGTGTTTTAATAATGAGTTTTAATAATGAGCTGTAAGACAGCAGTAAGCCGGTCTGTTTTTTCCGGAGTGCTTTAATAATGATGAAGCAGCCATTTTATTCATTTGTTGTCGGTCGCTAAATCACTTTCTGCCTTGCCAAAATATAAATAAAGTTGTTGGGTTTATGCAAAGCAGAGGGAGGGCATTCTTAATGACAAAATAATGAGTCTTCAATTTCAACCCACCGCATCATAATTCCACTCCACCCCATCCCCACTCTTATCTGTCTGATTTCTGCTCTTAGCTTATCTTTGTATCTCCCATCATTGAGCTTTTGCTGAACGTTTATAATGTAGGGAGAGTTTTTATGTAAAAAATGTATAGCATTTTTTGAAGTGTTTCTCAGGTTGTCTCAGTGAGCTGTTGCTGTAGCAGGTCAGGCGCTAGTCGTTAGCTTATGCTACCTGCCTCCTCATAGCCAGGTGCTCTTTCTGTCTCTCTCTCTCTCTCTCTCTCTCTCTCTCTCTCTCTCTCTCTCTCTCTCTCTCTCTCTCTCTCTCTCTCTCATGTCTCTTCTCCTCTCTTCTTTATAATATGTCAGTCAATGTATGTATTTTTCTTTCATCTCTCTTGTCCTTGCTCTTTAGCTTTTTCTCCCTCTCTCTCTCTCTCTCTCTTCAATGGCGATAACACTTGTTTCTCTTCAATGGGGATAACACTTGTCTCTGTCAATGGCGATAACACTTGTCTCTGTCAATGGGGATAACACTTGTCTCTGTCAATGGGGACAACACTTGTCTCTGTCAATTGGGACAACGCTTGTCTCTGTCAATGGCGATAACACTTGTCTCTGTCAATGGCGATAACACTTGTCTCTGTCAATGGGGATAACACTTGTCTCTGTCAATGGGGATAACACTTGTCTCTGTCAATGGGGATAACACTTGTCTCTGTCAATGGGGACAACACTTGTCTCTGTCAATGGGGACAACACTTGTTAGCACTGTCACATTTAAACCACCTTTGAACCACCTTTGTGCTTTATGATTGTACAGATATATAGACATTTAGCCATGATCTTTAATGAATGATTATACTGTACTGTAGCTATATAATGCATCATAAATTATCATTCATTTATAATGCATGCTACACAAGTGGTTAATAGAAGATTGTACCATGTTTCAGGGATGTACATGATGTAACCAAATGTAAACTCTGCCTTGCAACCCTCCTCTACTCTAACATCACAACAGCCATCTGCTGAACACAGCATAACCCACACTAAGGCGTGGGCGTAATAGTCACATGTGAACACACCGTATGTCCATAGGAGAAACCTTATACGTGAACAGTATGTGTGTGAGAGGTACAACTGTACCTGGTACCTGGTACTGCTACAAATGGTTTCCCACTGTGATTAAGTGGCCCTCTTCTTCCTGTCCCTCACTTCCTGCTTCCTGTGGTTTCCTAGGCGATCCACTCGGTTGCCTGGCACCATGAGGGCAAGCAGTTCATCTGTAGTCACTCAGACGGAACGCTCACCATATGGAACATCAAGGGCCAGGGCAAGCCATTTCAGACAATCACCCCACATGGTAAGCTTGAACACACACACACACACACACACACACACACACACACACACACACACACACACACACACACACACACACACACACACACACACACACACACACACACACACTTTTCCTCCCAATTTCTTTTAATATGCAACCTGTCTTTATAACTTTTCTCTGGTTTCCAACATTTCTCCTTTCTCATCACAATCACCTTTATTCACTGTACATTTGCACATACTAAGAATTTTACTTGGTGATGTGGGGCTGCAAGTGATAGACAACATTTAGAGACAGAATACAGACATAGGAAGTTACACAAGGTAAACATACATTATTTACAAAATAGATCAAATAAAGTGAACAAGGGTTTAATTAATTTACTCTGTGTTAAACGTTTCCTTCCCTGATGTGACTTTGTCCCCCCCCCCCCCCCCACAAAGCAAGAGAAAGCAGAGAGAGGAATAGAGGAGAGAAAACCAAGAGAAAGGGAGTTGAAAGAAAGCAAGAGAACTTTGAACCCCATTCTTAAATTGCCATGTTATTGTTCTTGTGTACAGTGTAATGGGGAAAGGATTCCATTGAAACGATTTTGAATTAGTTGTTTTCCCCGTTGCTGCATGCGTAATCAGTTTAGTATTTAATGAACAATTATGAAACTGTGTGTGACAGGTTTATGTGAAATTAAAAAAGGCTTCCCTTTAAGAAATTTAATTAAGGCTAGGTACTTGTCAATTATTACAATAAATTGTGATTACATTCTTCCTTTTTAGTGAATACTTATTTGACCAAGCCTTAAGTTGACTCCCTTTGTGCACATAGCATTTATTCACAAATCTAGCTATCTCTCTCCCTCTCTCTAATGGACAGGCCTGAATCACTGTCTGACACACACAGTGGCTGCTACTGCTCCATCAGGGAAATGGTGGAAGAAAAGGGAGGAGGAGAGAGTGGAGAGGAGAGAGGGCAAGGGAAAAGAGGAGAAAAGGGAACAAAGCAGAGAGTAAGAGGGGAATGAAGAAGGGAACTAACAAGCTAAAGTGATCTGTTCTATTTCAGGAAAGCAGCCCAAGGATGGAAAGAAGCCAGAGCCCTGCAAACCCATCCTCAAAGTGGAGTACAAGACCACTAGACTGGGGTAAGGATACACACACACACACACACACACACACACACACACACACACACACACACACACACACACACACACACACACACACACACACACACACACACACACACACAACCCTACGATGCTTGGAGAGATAATGAATATGGCATCTCTATAGCTTTCCATATGGACTTGTGTCCATGTGTCTCATGTGTCTGTTCGTGTGTGTGTGTGTGTGATATATGTGTGTGTATGTCTGCGCCTGTCTGTGTGTGGTATGTGTGTGTGTGTATGTCTGCGTCTGTCTGTGTGTGGTATATGTGTGTCTATGTCTGCGTCTGTCTGTGTGTGGTATGTGTGTGTGTAAGTCTGCGTCCGTCTGTGTGTGGTATATGTGTGTCTATGTCTGCGTCTGTCTGTGTGTGGTATATGTGTGTCTATGTCTGCGTCTGTCTGTGTGTGGTATATGTGTGCTATACAGAGACCCCTTCATGATCCTGTCTGGAGGTCTGTCGTATGACACGGTGGGCCGGCGGCCATGTCTGACGGTGATGCATGGGAAGAGTACAGCCGTGCTGGAGATGGACTATCCTATCGTAGACTTCCTCACGCTCTGTGAGACGCCATACTCTAACGGTCAGTGTGTGTGTGTGTGTCCATGTGTGTGGTTGTTTGTATGCTTGCTATATCATTATCTACAAATATCCCAGTAAGCCTCAGAGTGTGTTTATGAGTGGAATCAGTTTAATTAGCAACTACACTGACGGCTTTGTTGTTTCCAGCCGGTAATATGTTGTGTCCTAGCCCTTCTCAGCATTGACATTTGACCTTTCTGTTTTTGTATGTGTGTGAGACTGTGTGTGATGAATATAAAATATCCCAGGGGAGGTTTATGCTCGTGATTCTTTGTGGAGTACAATGAATGTTAGATTTGTATCTTCTCCCTTGTTCACAATAGCTGTCTGACCTGATTATGTTATTAAATTAATGCCCTGCCCTTTGTGAGATGATGTGTCTTGGGAGAGGGCTTTCATTGATGATGATTTAGATGTTCTGTCTTCTATATCATTATGTAATGACAGAGGTGTTGATTTTGGTGTCTTGTTTTGGGTTTGTTTTGCTAAGATGTGTGTGTTTCAATGGGAACCAATTGATTGGAGGTGGGAATAGACTTAATTCAATTGAATGGCATTTTACATCTTGTGCCGAAATGTCTGGGTCAGAGAGGGGCTGAGTGGAGAACACACAGTGGAGTACCCTCCCCTCTTTACAGCTCACATCTTACCTGCTCTATAGCCCCTGGTAGCCTTTAATGTAGGTCTGCAGGGGAAATGAACCAGGTTAAGGTATGTTGGAGGTCTCAGCCTTCTTTTTCAAATGCCCTCATCTCAGTTAGCCCCAGATTGATGGGTGGTAGAGAACTCAGTCATCAGCCAAGGTGTCCTTCAAGGGGGAGAAGCAGTGTCCTCTACCACAGTGGAAATTGCTACCACGTTGCCTCTAACAATCTATATTTATTAATTGGTTTGATGCTATAGTTGATATCATGTTTAGATGCTTGATGTTTTGGGTTGATTAAGAAGATTGACGCTCCAGTCGGTTGCTGGTTCAAATGGAACAGTAGGCCGCACTATTTTAGGATGCTGCTTGATCAAGGTTGTACATATTCAGACAATAGATGATGAAAATTGTGTCAATTATGTAAAAAATCTTAAGCGGGGGGTGGTTACAAAGCTAACATATTGAATTGTTTTAGGATGGTCACACCAATGACCATCTAGCTATTTGATTTAGAATTTTAGGAACTCTTTACGTATACAAAAAAATACATATAATCATATTTGATGAAACATTGAATTTGGCCTTACTGCTATTAGCCCATAGTATCATGTTTCAAGGTAAGACCCAGATGCAGACTGTGTCAAAGTAACAATGTTTATTTCCACAACAGGGACAAAGGTACAGGACAGCAGGCAGGCAGGCAGGCTCAGAGTCAGGTCAGGCAGGAGTTGGTAATCCAGAGTAGTGGGGCAAAGGTACAGGACGGCAGGTAGGCTCAGGGTCAGGTCAGGCAGAGGGATCAAAGCTGAGAAAAACTAGAAAACAGGAACTAAGACAAGACAGGACCATGGGGGAAAATGCTAGTAGGTTCTACGAACAAAAAGATCTGGCAACAGACAAACAGAGAACACAGGTATAAATACACAGGGGATAACAGGAAAGATGGGCGACACCTGGAGGGGGGTAGAGACAAGCACAAAGACAGGTGAAACAGATCAGGGTGTGACACAGAAACGCATTGAATAACATGGAAAAACAGATATTCAGAAAATAAATCAAAAGGAAGTTTGTTTTAAAGTGTCTGTCCTATATCTGAGAGATATAAGAAAGCTCAGTAAATTATTTATATATTTTTTTACCAATATTTAACAAACAGTGGGCCAAACTGTTTGGACGCTACAGATGTTCTTGTGAGATGACAGATTTTTGGGATATTTCATTGTCTGACAAACACCGCTGTAGGTCAGTGATATCTCAGATTTTGATGGGGATTTTTGTAATGCTAATTGATTTTCCAGGGGGAGCGGACATTGACATTAGGGGGTTCTTAAAAACATTCCCTTGAGGAATTGCTCCTGTAAGTCGCTCTGCATAAGAGTGTTTGCTAAATAACTCAATTGTAATGTGATAACTTATTACATTAAGTGGGTAAAAGTTATTACATTAAGCCTTCATCATTTTTATTATGTTAACCGGCAAGTTATTACATTAACCCGGCTTTATTACATAAAACAATGTAAAAGTTATTATAAATAGAAAATGTATAACATTAACCAGTACTGTTATATTGACCGGTGCTATTAAAATAACCGGTGCTATTACAATAACCGGTGCTATTACAATGGCCGCTGCTATTATAATGACCGGTGCTATTACAATGACAGATGCTATTACATTAACCGGTGCTATTACATTGACGGGTGCTATTACAATGACAGATGCTATTACATTAACTGGTGCTATTACATTAACCGGTGGTATTACATTGACCGGTGCTATTACAAAGACCGGTGCTATTAAATTAACCGGTGCTATTGCATTAACCGGTGCTATTACATTGACCGGTGCTATTACATTAACCGGTGGTATTATATTGACCGGTGTTATTACATTGATCGGTGCTATTACATTAACCGGTGCTATTACATTAACCGGTGCTATTACATTGACTGGTGCTATTACATTGACCAGGGCTGTTACATTGACTGGTGCTATTACATTGACTGGTGCTATTACATTGACCGGTGCTATTACATTGATTGGTGCTATTACATTGACCGGTGCTATTACATTGACTGGTGCTATTACATTAACTGGTGCTATTATATTGACCGGTGCTATTACATTAACTGGTGCTATTACATTGACTGGTGCTATTACATTGACTGGTGCTATTACATTGACCGGTGCTATTACATTGACTGGTGCTATTACATTGACCGGTGCTATTACATTGACCGGTGCTATTACATTAACTGGTGCTATTATATTGACCGGTGCTATTACATTAGCCGGTGCTCTTACAATGATATTTATCCTTAGGCAGTGTAATGTTGATAGTCATATGTAAATGGCTGTCATGAAGAGACTGCATCTTAACCACAGAAAATGGGGGGCTAAAGTCATGTGGATGTAGCTCATCCAAAAAGTGTGTGTGTATGTGCATGTAGCTTGAAGTGTGTGTGTCTTGTTTGACGTTAGCGTTGGTATGGGGGCATGAGGAAACCGATTAGCAAACGATCGGTTGATGGTTGCGTAATGGTGACCATGGCGACCAACCTTATGTTGGGATGCTTTGATTCCATCTTGTAATGGCGACCTAGGAGACCTGGGATTACACAACACTGGGCTGATTACTGCACCACTGGTTCAATCTGCTGTTACTGATGGGGAGGATGGGAGGATGTTGAGCAGGACATTTCATCTTTTATTATGGAATTGAGGCTTTTTTAGAAAAGATCAGAGGCAGACCAATGATACAGACGGACACACTGACAGACGGACACACTGACAGACATCGGCAGGCAGGCAGCACAGACAGCCAGACAGCCGGACTGACAGACACATCCACAGACAACAAAGACTGAGAAACACTTAGAGCATTTCTGAGACATTCTAACAGACAAAAGGAGATAGTGAGAGAAGGCAAGAGGGAGTTGGAGAGAGACAGAGCAGAGAGACATTGATTGTCAAGGTCGTGGCTGCCCTGGTGTACAATGTGTCTCTTCTGGGACTTACAAGCTGTAACTACACTGACTCTGAAGGGAGGACACTGAAAACATGTTCTAGGCTTCCAGTCACACACTGTTCTCTCTACAAACACACACACACACACACACACACACACACACACACACACACACACACACCACACACACACATGTACACACATACCCACACACACGCGCACACACTATCCTCTCTCTGGCTCAGACAATAATGCCTATTTACTCTCCCATTGCATCTCAGCCAGATGCTAACAAAAGAACACTGCGTTTTCTCCTACCACCTCTAACAGCATACTGCTATTGTGCTGCAATATTATGTGTAGGTATTTCAGGTCTGTGGTATTCCTCCATATTCCTTCAGTTCAGCTCAGTTCCTTTTCATCCAAAGGTTTATTGGGCAAAATAATGTTCCATAATCAAACATCCCACTGGGCAAAAAAAGGGTTGAATCAACATTGTTTCGACGTAATTTCAACCCCCAAAATCAATGTGATGATGTTGAATCAACATAGATTGGCAAAAAGTCATCAGCGTAAGGGCATTTCTTATTTTTTTCACCCAGTTGTTTACCTAAATCCAATGACATTTCACATTCAATTCATGTTAGTTGACAATTCAACCAAATGTAAATCAAAACTAGACGTTGAACTGACGTCTGTGCCCAGTGGGATGTTAACTCATCTTCAGTTTAATATTGAAATATGCTTTTAATAGGTTACTATATATTCAAGCTCATATATTTGATCAACATCTTGAAGACACTTATGTCTTTTCGGAATTGTAGATTTGAGAGAATAATTTGAGAGAATATACCCTACATATTGTGTTGATGAATGACATCTATCTTTCTTTTTGTTATGTTTTTTTCATTTCAGATTTTCAGGAACCTTATGCTGTAGTGGTCCTTCTAGAAAAGGATTTAGTTGTAATCGACCTTGCACAAAATGGGTACGTCTGAGTGGATGTTAAAGGACTGAACATGCTTTATTAACATAAAATATTTAGCTACTGTATTATTTGGACTTCTTGAATGTTCCTACTCATTTGAAACACAACAGTTATTACTAACTAACAGGTTGTTATCCCTGTAGATTTAGCTTAGATTCTGTACTTTCATTCATTTCCATTCTATTGCATGCATCTCTTTCAGTTTCAATGTCTCGTGGCCTGCCATTGTAGGGACTAAAACTGTGAGCTGTAATTCTATGTCCCCTTTCCCAGTTACCCCATATTCGAGAACCCCTATCCACTGACCATTCATGAGTCTCCGGTTACCTGCTGTGAGTACTTTGCTGACTGCCCTGTGGACCTCATACCCGCACTTTACTCTGTTGGCTCCAGACAGAAACGACAGGGCTACAGCAAAAAGGTAAGGACCACACTTTTCTACAATACACCCTCTCAGCTACTGGGCCCCTCATAATGGCAGTACTGTGCTATTGCAGGAGTATTCAACTCTTGCCCTACGAGTTCCAGAGCCTTCTGGTTTTCTGTTCTACCTGATAATAAATTCCACCCTGCAGGTGTCCCAGGTCTAAATCAGTGCCTGATTAGAGGGAAACAATGAAAAAAAATCTGTGGAACTGACTTGGAGGTCCAGAGTTGAGTTTTAGGGTGCATCATATCCCATCAATGTTCATGTTGAAGGACACACAGTAAATAACATTCGATAGTCCAATCTCCACCCTGTTCTGCATCTTATCTCCTGTATCCTACATGTTCTCTAATTCTAGCTTCATTCTACCCTCTATCCTGTCTCTCTCTGTTCTGCTTCTTTTTAATTCATTGTATTCTTGTTATATTCTCCCGCGCTGTTGGAAATGTCACCATGTACTGACCCTCTCCTCCCTCTCATCTCTCCATCCCTTTATCTCCCTGCCTGCTTCTTTCTACTGTGTGTCAAGTAAGGGGTGGCTGTGGGAAGCGTTCTTACTGAAAGATCAATGTTGAGTCATACCACTGACCTTTGTATGTTCTACCGCGTTTAACACAACCTAAAAAACACATTTGCGCTCTCTCAGACACACACACACACACACACACACACACACACACACACACACACACACACACACACACACACACACACACGTGCATTGTCAAACACACACCGTGGTAAAGGTTCCCTCTATCTCTAAGACAAATTATGTCCCATCAGCCCACTGGCTAAAAGAAGGCATGTGTCTCTGTCCTCTTGCTTCCCTCCTGTCTCATTCCAATGGTCTCATTACAGTATGTTTATTTTATTTGGTTCAATGTGTAGGCTAGATTGGATCTGACAACATCTTATCACTGATTTCCTTATACCTTACGCATGTATCAATCTCAACGATTACCATTTCTTGTTGTTGTCTTGTTTGTGCTGTTCTGTTTGGTGTATTGTGTTGTCCAGGAGTGGCCAATCAGTGGTGGTAACTGGGGCCTCGGCACACAGAGCTACCCTGAGATCATCATCACTGGGTAGGAGACCCGACTCTATTTAATCATAATGCCTTCCTCTATCCTTCCTCTATCCTTCCTCTATCCTGCCCAGCAGTCATGAGAGGAAAAAACTCAGAGACAGGGAGAAGAAGCCTTTTAGAATACTTGAACATAGCAATGTGACATTGAAGAATGGCTTGGCAGAAGGGGTCCCTTTTACTCGCCTCTCTCTCCCTCCCTCTCTCCCCCTCCCTCTCTTGTCACCTCCAGACATCCCTGTGTTAGTATTCCCGCCACGTCTATCTCTGTCTCTCTCTCGCGCGCTCTCTCTGTCTATCTCTCTCTCTCGCTCTCTTTCTTCAGCTGAAGAGAGATTGTTCCTCCAGTTACACAAAGTGCAGATTATACAGGTCAATCCCAGAATGCATTGCACTATTGAGACACAGGGTTATGGCGTGTCTCCTCTCATGTGGATGTATTCTTCTGTAGAGCTGAATCTAGACAATCATGACAGGTAGAGCCAAGCTGAATCATTAGAGATGTGGTTGTGTATGCAAAAAGCTGAAGTGGTAATTATTCCCTCTGATTCTCTACCCTCTCTCCTTCCCTCACCGGCTTCTCTCTTTCTCTTTATGATTTCACAGGCATGCTGATGGGACTGTGAAGTTTTGGGATGCTTCTGCAAGTAAGTACCTTTACATGGACTTCCTTATGTGTAATATCACGGGCCTAGATGGCCTTATAGTTTCCCTATTCTATACGGTCTCCCAATGTGTTTGATTTGTAACTGAACCATCTCCTATCTTTTCCCAGTAATGCTCCAGGTACTGTACAAGCTGAAGACGGCCAAGGTGTTTGAGAAGAGCAGGAATAATAAGGAGGACAAGCAGAACACAGAGATTGTGGATGAGGACCCGTTTGCCATCCAGATCATGGCCTGGTGTCCTGAGAGCAGGATGCTGTGTGTGGCCGGGGTGTCTGCCAACCTCATCATATACCGCTTCAGCAAGCAGGAGATCACCACCGAGGTCGTACAGGTGGGTCGGCATGTGTGTGTGTTTGGAGGCGAAAGAAACGCACACCTATTTAGGCGAGGTGCTGGCTAGTGGAGTAGAACACCTATTTAGGCGAGGTGCTGGCTAGTGGAGTAGAACACCTGTTTAGGCGAGGTGCTGGCTAGTGGAGTAGAACACCTATTTAGGCGAGGTGCTGGCTAGTGGAGTAGAACACCTGTTTAGGTGAGGTGCTGGCTAGTGGAGTAGAACACCTGTTTAGGCGAGGTGCTGGCTAGTGGAGTAGAACACCTATTTAGGCGAGGTGCTGGCTAGTGGAGTAGAACACCTGTTTAGGCGAGGTGCTGGCTAGTGGAGTAGAACACCTGTTTAGGCGAGGTGCTGGCTAGTGGAGTAGAACACCTGTTTAGGCGAGGTGCTGGCTAGTGGAGTAGAACACCTGTTTAGGCGAGGTGCTGGCTAGTGGAGTAGAACACCTGTTTAGGTGAGGTGCTGGCTAGTGGAGTAGAACACCTGTTTAGGCGAGGTGCTGGCTAGTGGAGTAGAACACCTGTTTAGGTGAGGTGCTGGCTAGTGGAGTAGAACACCTGTTTAGGCGAGGTGCTGGCTAGTGGAGTAGAACACCTGTTTAGGCGAGGTGCTGGCTAGTGGAGTAGAACACCTGTTTAGGCGAGGTGCTGGCTAGTGGAGTAGAACACCTGTTTAGGCGAGGTACTGGCTAGCGGAGTAGAACACCTGTTTAGGTGAGGTGCTGGCTAGCGGAGTAGAACACCTGTTTAGGCGAGGTGCTGGCTAGTGGAGTAGAACACCTGGTTAGGTGAGGTGCTGGCTAGTGGAGTAGAACACCTGTTTAGGCGAGGTCTGGCTAATGGAGTAGAACACCTGTTTAGGCGAGGTCTGGCTAATGGAGTAGAACACCTGTTTAGGCGAGGTCTGGCTAATGGAGTAGAACACCTGTTTAGGCGAGGTCTGGCTAATGGAGTAGAACACCTGTTTAGGCGAGGTCTGGCTAGTGGAGTAGAACACCTGGTTAGGTGAGGTGCTGGCTAGTGGAGTAGAACACCTGTTTAGGCGAGGTCTGGCTAATGGAGTAGAACACCTGTTTAGGCGAGGTCTGGCTAATGGAGTAGAACACCTGTTTAGGCGAGGTCTGGCTAATGGAGTAGAACACCTGTTTAGGCGAGGTCTGGCTAATGGAGTAGAACACCTGTTTAGGCGAGGTGCTGGCTAATGGAGTAGAACACCTGTTTAGGCGAGGTCTGGCTAATGGAGTAGAACACCTGTTTAGGCGAGGTCTGGCTAATGGAGTAGAACACCTGTTTAGGCGAGGTCTGGCTAATGGAGTAGAACACCTGTTTAGGCGAGGTCTGGCTAATGGAGTAGAACACCTGTTTAGGCGAGGTCTGGCTAATGGAGTAGAACACCTGTTTAGGCGTGCTGCTGGCTAGCAGAGTAGAACACTTGGAAAAGAAAAGGAGAGCCGCACACTCTAGGAGCTCAGATGCAATAATGTAATAACCTAATAACCAATGTTTCGACAGACAAGCTGTCTTTGTGTGTGTGTTTAACATGTCTCTGTGCTGACCATGTTGGATCGTTGGATAGTGTAAACTGAGAAACACTCCCATTTACTCTTGATGCTTATAGCCTGGCAATATGGATGCCATGACGACAGACGCACAGTGTAGTGGTAAATATAGCCTCCCTTAGACAACTAGACAACTGAGCAGAGTCATTATTGGTTCAATGGTGTTTCTTAGATCCTGAAGGCTGTTCCTAGAGACAGTGTTTACCTCCCAATGCCTCATTAGATGAGTCTCCAGCCAGTAAGAACACAATATGGTTGCCATGCCAACAAACATAGTGGTAAACAACCTGTATCATTATTTTGTGGCAGCTATGAATAGTGATGATAGTAATGATCTGTGTCTGACCAAGATCAAGTGTGTGACCTGTGGAGAGATTGAAAGCAGAGTTTGAGAGCGAGAAA
Source organism: Oncorhynchus mykiss (assembly GCF_013265735.2). NCBI lineage: Eukaryota > Metazoa > Chordata > Actinopteri > Salmoniformes > Salmonidae > Oncorhynchus > Oncorhynchus mykiss. Next base: position 25,503,484 of record NC_048568.1, read on the forward strand.
GAGAGAAAGAGAGAGAGAGGGAGAGAGACGGAGAGACGGAGAGAGAGACGGAGAGACGGAGAGAGAGACGGAGAGATGGAGAGAGAGATGGAAAGAGAGACGGAGAGAGAGAGACGGAGAGAGAGAGAGGAGACCAATCAGTATCACATGCATAAATGCCAATAGTGCTATTGAGACTCCCATCATGCACACATAGACACACACACACACACGCACTGAATCATACTGAAATGATGGCTGCTGAACTCATTATTGAGTCTCTGGAATGTGTGTGTGTGTGTGTGTGTTCCCTAGCTGTTGGAGGTACGTCTGCAGTACGAGGTGAATGACATGGAGTCCCCTCCAGAGGGGGGAGGAGGGGGGGACCGTGACCTGCCCACCCCAGGAGCAGCCTCACCTAGCCCCCAGACCACCGGACCCCCGACTCACCCCTCCACCAGCAGCAACTCCTCTGACGGGGTCCGAGACAACGTACCCTGCCTCAAGTATGCATCCTGCACCACCACCGGCTCACATACAGTAGACACACACGTTACACACACGTACACTCTGCAACAAACTGTGCCTTAGGGATGCACAACCGGCCCACAATCTCTCTGAGGCTATTCAATACAATTACACTCTTTTTCTCTCTCCCTCTCTGTCTGTAGGGTGCGTAGTACCCCTCTGAAGCAGTCTTCAGGGTATCAGGTAGAGTTGGTGGTGCAGCTGGTGTGGGTAAGTGGAGAGCCCCCCCAACAGATCACCAGCTTGGCCCTCAACTCCTCCTACGGCCTGTAAGTATAAGGTGGTAGACAGTATATCTACATGAGATTTACTGTGAACCCTAATGAAACAACCCAATATAACACTTCAATCTGGAGCTCTGTGCAAACCAACCAAGGATACTGTGAAAGTAAGATCATTTTAGGGAGCGGTAATGTCTTTCTCAACTTGAGAAACAGGTCCTCAATTCGAAGAGTCAAAATGTGGTTGTGAGCCATGGATTTGATATGATTTCCCTCGTACAGCTGAGCTGGAATGGAGTCAAGCTGTGTCTACACGGTTTATGTCCGCAGGGAAATTCTGTCTGAGACTTCTGCTGCTTTGGTTTCTGGAAGAACTAGCTATATTTAATCTAAACCCCAAACCCCAATCTCATATCTCTTGTTACATCTCCCTCTCTTCCTCCACTTCCCTCCCTCCCTCCCTCCCTCCCTCCCTCCCTCCCTCCCTCCCTCCCTCCCTCCCTCCCTCCCTCCCTCCCTCCACTTCCCTCCCTCCCTCCCTCCCCCCCCTCCCTCCCTCCCCTTCCTCTCGCCCTCCCTCTCCCTCCCCTCTCTCTCCCCCCCTCCCTCTCCCTCCCTGCCTCTCTCTTACAGGATTGTGTTTGGGAACAGTAATGGTCTGGCGGTGGTGGACTACCTCCAGAAGACAGTGCTGTTGAACCTGGGGACAGTGGAGCTGTATGGGTCTAACGATCCCTACCAGAGACAGGCTCGCTCTCCACGCAAGGCACGCCAGCCCGCCGGAGGTAATGGTAAAGACCTTTACCACTTCACTGATTTACCACCACACAGATAGCCTTCTGTAGGGTTGTATCACATGAGGCTGCTGAGGGGAGGGCGGCTCATAATAATGTCTGGAATGGAGCAAATGGAATGGCATCAAACACCTGGAAACCATGGAAACCATTATGTGTTTGATGTATTTGATACCGTTCCACTAATTCCGCTCCAGTCATTACCACGAGCCCGTCGTCCCCAATTAAGGTGCCACCAACGTCCTGTGGTTTGTACTATATATGGCCTTACAGTAGATGTTTTTTTGTAGTATGACTTATGACTTATGTCATCTTAATAATTATAATACTTACAGGTGTGTAGATATAGGCATACGTAGTCTTGTACGATGTTACAAGGATGAGGGGTATATTTGGTAGATGTGCTTGTATACTATTCAGTCTGCATTATCTGCACATGTAGGCAATCAAAAAAAGCAATGGTGGTGACAAGGTGGTACGAGGTTCTCCGTCTCCTCTCCTCCGTCTCTGTATCTTTGCAATTCCTTGAAAGGATTTTGAATGGTTACTAAATTGTTATTTTGACTATTCAGTGCGTTGTCTTCTCTCTCAGTGGTGGCTGGCTGGCACACACACGGACACATACCATCCCTCCTACACATACCGTGTCACTGCAGCACTGTGGTGTTATTGACAGACCGCAGCATCGCTGCATTATGACATACTGCCACCTGTTGTTTGATGACGTTACTACAGTCTCCAGTAGAACCAAATCAATGCCAATAACCACTCTTGTGTAATGACTGTAACCTGCGTGGCTTAGCAACAGCTTGGTGAGGAGAATTAGGTGTGTGTGTGTGTGTGTGTGTGTGGTTAGTGGTGGGCTGGCACCTGTCAGAGTGGGGAGAGTCTGAGGAGTAATGACTTATCAAATCAATTCAAATTTAATTTGTCACATGCGTCATAAACAACAGGTGTAGATTAACAGTGAAATGCTTATTTACAGGCCCTTCCCAACAATACAAAGATATATAAAATAGAGAAATAACATTAAAGTAAAACATGTAATCAAATTTTTTATAAATACATAGTGAGTGAGGATCACTTGGCTATATACACAGGGTACCAGTACCGAGTTGATGTGCAGGGCCTTCCTCTGATTCCGCCTGGTATAGAAGTCCTGGATGGCTGGCAGCTTGGTCCCAGTGATGTACCGGGCCGTACGCACTACGCTCTGTAGCGTCTTGAGGTCGGATGCCAAGCAGTTGCCATACCAAGTGGTGTTGCAGCCAGTCAAGGTGTTCTCAATGGTGCAGCTGTATAACTTTTTGAGGATCTGAGGACCCATGCCAAACCTTTTCAGCCTCCTCAGGGGGAAGAGGTGTTGTTGTGTCCTCTTCACAACTGTCTTGGTGTGTTTGGACCATGATAAAACCTTAGTGATGTGGACACTGAGGAACTTGAATCTCTTGACCCGCTCCACTACAGCCCGTCGATGTGAATCGGAGCGTGTTTGGCCCTCCGTTTCCTGTAGTCCACGATCAGCTCCTTTGACTTGCTGGCATTAAGGTAGAGGTTGTTGTCCTGGCACCACACTGCCATGTATCTGACCTCCTCCCTATAGGCAGGCTCATCGTTGTCGGTGATCAGGCCTACCAGTGTTGTGTCATCGGCAAACTTAGTGATGATGTTGGAGTCGTGTGCGGGTTGGGTCTGTATGTCTGACCTACCCATAGTACTGGAGTCTGTCTGGGGCAGTAGTCTTTGTCTCTGTGGGGCTGTCTGTCCATCTGGTGTCTGTCAGTCTACCTGTCCGTCCATCCTACCCAGAGGACTGGAGTCTGTCCGGGTTAGGGTCTGTATGTCTGTCCTACCCATAGTACCGGAGTCTGTCTGGGGCAGTGAGGCTGTGTTTGTGTCTGTCTGGGGCTATCTGGCTGCGTCTGTCTGTCTCTGTATGTCTGTCTGGGTCCAGGCCTTCTGTCTCTACGTATGGGTAGGTTGGGGAAATGGCTTGGATAGCAGTCTGTTTAGTCTGTTTCTGCTCTGGTCTGCATCATCTGTTTGGCAGACAGGGAGAATGGAGGTATACCCAAAAACCTACATATCATAACATCCTTATCAAACAGAAAGGAGAAAAGGACAGAGAAGAATGAAGCTGTAGCTAATGATAATGACATCTAATGTCGTGCAATGTCTGTCTCTTCTGCTGCAGGTCTGTGTGACATCAACGAGGGTTCTGCCTCGGAGGACCGCTGCAAATCCCCCACTTCAGGTAAACTGTCTTTCAGCATGTTAGAGTTAGCATTACACTGGTACAGATGTAGGATCTTAATTTGATCACCCATTTTCAGGTGAACTTTCCTGCAATGCAGTGTATGTAGTGTATTGGAGGTTTAAAAAGACTTCTGAAGTTGGTAATTTCCACTTTGACATTTTAGACTTGATTTTCCTTCACGAAAAATGTATCAACCCCTACAATAATGAATTATAATCCATATAATATTTCACATTTCCTGTTGCTGCAGGATTATCCTACTGTAGCGAACTGGCTCAAATTAAGATCCTACATCTGTATCCACAGCAGTTACAACACCCACTGAACCCAGAACAACTTGTTTAGTAACAGGTTGGTTGTTATGGGTAAAGGGACTCATAAATAAGCATGAGTCACTTGAAGACCGTATATTGACCTAACCTGAATATTATGAATCCATGCTAGAAAACTGGTAGTACTTCTTTGCCTAAATTGTATTAGAATGCATGTGAGCGATTTGGTTGCTATTGGTGAATATGGTTCTCTCTGAGATGTCACACACACTTTCGGATGTGGGAACCTTTTTCTTGAAAACCAGAAGTGTTGCAGTTCTCTCTGTCTGAATGTTTGATTTCACACAGACTTTATTGAAGGGTCAAGTTTACAACTGGAGTGTTTAGAGTTGAAATTAAACACTTTTTTTACAGGTCTCTTTTGTGTACTGACACTTCACTCTCCTGCTTTCAAGGAATAAAATATACTTTTAATAAAACAGAAAGAAGAATAAATAAGAGATTAGATAGATTTTGGCCGTTTTAATATGTTTTATCAAAACCTGAGACATTAGCAGTAAACTGAGGCGATGACACCATGATTTGGCATTAAATTGACAGTTTAGGAACATTAAACTCCCTGAATCAGTGAATAAGTACTCTATAGTCAGTCCAAGACATACATTTATTGATTCCCACCAAATAGGACATTAGTTTATAAGGAGGGTTAGTTCATATGGACCTTCCCAAATCTTGGACTTAAAAAAAAAATAAATAAAAAAAAATGATACTATGACATGCCCACATATAATTTGTTTTCTGTCTATTGATTTTGTCTGAGTCTTCCAGACCTCATTTTACTTTTATAGGACGGGATGTAGTGGTTTCCTTTCCAGTGGGTTTTACTCATATCATGCTGGGGCATTTTTGGATGTAGGAATGAAACAGAACTACAAACTTCCTTGTGAGTTTCAAGTGAGATCTGATCATGTAACTAGGAGATACATATTCAATCATCTGTATGTATTACTACAGTATTACAGAACATGGTCACGAATAGATCAACAACAAACAATAATACATTTCACACAACTTAATCCAAGCACCTGCCCTTTTCAGATTTGTACAAACAAAACATTATAGTCCCTTCTACAGTTACTGTCACGACAAGGTGCTTCCTCAATGGCCCTGTCCTGGACGACTAATCTCAGTTCGCTAAATTAGCATTTGAGGTGATGAGGCATGCTAATTTGAGAACAACCCAGTTCCATCTCATTACTGGGAGCTTGACATTAACACACAGACACTGGGGCTAAAACACAGAGCTGAGCTGCATTTTAAAAGGTCACACAGAAAGAATAAGTAGCCCAGAGACTGAAGTCACACTGCTAGCTATGTTCCAGGTGTTCATCCAACTACGCCAAACCCCAGTGTCTGGTGTCACTAGCTAGACACTGCCTCTGTACATCTGCTATTTATGAGGATGGCATATCTGGTCTCCAGTCTTGACTTGAGCATAGGTCTACACCTAATTGATTCTAGAATTGTCGGGAGTCAACAAGGCTTTAAAGTTTTGGCTGCTAGGAAAATAATTAGTCTGAACAAAAATGTACACTACGTCTACAAATATTCTGCATGCGCCCAGGTAGTTGAAAATTAAGATTGAGGCAAACTGCTATCAATTGGTTCTCATGTTACAATGATAACAAGTAGAAAAACAGTCCTTTCACAAATGTGATTGGTAGGCGGTATGGTAAAGTACCAGGATGTTTCTAACTGCACGTCTATCTACTTCCTCCCAAAAGTGTTGGCGTCAAACCATCAGCAATTCTACAATGGAGGTGGGGGTAGAGGAGGTAAGAGTGGCCAAAGACTTCAACCATGGAGTAGTTTGGGCAGGGATAGTACAATGTACAAGATAAGTTGTCAGCCACTGTTTTGTTGTAGCAACCTGTCTCGGTCTCTGTTTTCACCTCAGTGGCACTGAATCACTGTTTGGCCTAGAACAAACCTTGTATAAAATCTTATACACGCACAGACACAAACTTATAATGGTATACCCTAGAACTCCATTGCATGCTACATGTTTGTAGCACGTATGTCACATTGTGAAATGTGCCTGTGGCAATTGTCCTTCAATGATTGTCCTTCCTTCACTCCGGCTCCTGATTGGCTGTCTGTAGTTATGACATCACAGCAGTCTATCTGTAGTCACTCTGTACTTTCCTAACTCTGTCTTCTGTCTGTCTGACACTGTTGACTTTGCGGCAAGGTTTATATTCGGAACACTGTCATTCTCTACCTCATAGATTTAGGATAAATGGGCAGTTTAAGAAGTGTGTTCTTTTCTTAAACGACAAATAATTTTAAGATATCTTTGATTTATGTGCAAAGCATCTCTAACATTAGTTAATAAATAATAGAAATGGACTGTAAGGCTAGTCAAATGTCAAAACCAAAACCTCACGAGGCTCCAAAAGTTAACATAGTTCTGACTACCTAGCTAAAAGTGCCTTGTAGGCCCTACCAGAGATACATCTTCCCTGCTTGTACTGTACTGTCATTCCACTGTTTTCTTCCATCCTACTCACTTCCTGTTTCCTTCCTGTCTTTGGTGCATGCTCCTGTGGCATGGGGGTTCTGAATGAATGTGTATCTTCTTACTATGCCTCTCTTCCAGGACACTGTGTGTGCTATGTACGATAGCTTACTTACTTTTTGTTATTTTGTCCGTCCCAGCATGCCTCTGTGATTCAACAGGGTTGTCTTCCTCTGATGCCCTAATGCTTCCTTCCTGTTTAATTCTAAAGCATTTTGCCTCCCCTGAAGCAGAATGAAGCAAACGCCAACAGTTATACCAAAGCTTATGTGTGTAGTAATGCTATAAGCACAACCACATCCCAGTCCTAGCTGCTAGTTTCTAACTCCTAGCTCCTAGCTAGCTTTGCATGGCCTGTCGTGTTAGCTTAGGTGTGTGTTTGTAAAGAGGGGTGTTCTCTTTTTTCCAGCAAAGATGTCACGGAAATTAAGCTTGCCTACTGAGCTAAAGCCAGACTTGGGTAAGCCTTAACTTCGTGTTAACATTTAGCGTTTCTTAATACATTTTTTTCTCCCAAAACTGGACTTCACTGTATTCTTAAGTCCAAATGGTCTCCCGATATGAGCATCTCACGGGAATAATGTGAGTTCTGTAGTTACTATCCATTAATAGAAGCTTATGTTATTTTCTATAAGATTTTAGTATACGTATAATGCCCTAGAGGTGGCAAAGAGCCCTGTTGATGGCCTCATGACTACCAAAAGCATAGATATATCCTATATATTTCCTAAAAAATGCTGTCAGACTAACTGATGATCACCATTTGGTAGTGTCTGCAAACCTGGAGACAAGAGGTGGAGAGGACAGACATACAGTACATTTCTGTTGGGTATATTACAACCTGCTATGCTAAACTAACCAGGACTCTGTTGCACAGTAGAGCTTTCTGTGTATGTGTTTTCTGCAGCATTCTCTTCCTATTTTCTATTTCCTACCTGTTTCTTTTGTGTTTGGTCCTTTCCAAAAGTTAAAACATTTTTCTTGTAGGAGACCGACAGATATAAATACAGAAAGAAACATTGTTCTTTTATTTTTTATCTATACACTTTACCCAAAAACGAAAATCACAATTTCCTTCCTAGGACCCCAAATGGCAGAACCCCTAAGATGAGGAAGAGAGGGTTTATTGGGGTCAGATCCTTATTGAATATGCCAAATCTGTCAAATGCAGAGATATGATAGTCTGGTAAAAGATTTTTGGAGGTGTCGACATATAACACACTGAATTGTGACATACGCTGATTGTACAAAACATTAAGAACACCTGCTCTTTCCATGACATAGACTGACCAGGTGAATTCAGGTGAAAGTTATGATCCCTTATTGATGTCACCTGTTAAATCCACTTCAATCGGTGTAGATGAAGAGGAGGAGACAGGTTAAAGACAGATTTTTAAGCATTGAGACAACTGTGTCACGGATTGTGTATGTGTGCCATTCAGAGGGCAAATGGGCAAGACAAAATATTTAAGTGCCTTTGAACAGGGGATGGTAGTAGGTGCCAGGCGCACCGGTTTGAGTGTGTCAAGAATTTCAACATTGCTGAGTTTATCAAGAATGGTCCACCACCCAAAGGACATCCAGCCTAGTTGACATAACTGTGGGAAGCATTGAAGTCAACATGGGCCAGCATCCCTGTAGAAGGTTTTCAACACCTAGTAGAGTCTATGCCCCAATGAATTGAGGCTGTTCTGAGGCGAAAAGGGGGTGCAACTTGATATTAGGAATGTTCCTAATGTTTTGTGCACTCAGTGTATAACAACAGTGTTGTTTGTGATATATACAGTTTATAAACGTTTGTTTATTCATCTTTCCAGCAACTCACAGGGAGCTTATAAAACTGTATTAGCTTGTTATATTGACACCTGGTTTTACATTTTGATGATGTGTTGTTTTTTTAACTAATGATTAAAACAAGTACAAGGTTGTAAAGTTTTAGTGAAATCTTCCCATGTTTCCTACGTGCAAATCTTCTTCAACCAACGACCAACCATTCATTTTATGAGTTCCATCTGCTCCACAGATAAAAACAAGTCCTTTTCCATTGCTATGTGTCTTAACCTTGCACCTGGTCCTCAAACTCTTAGTTTGCCATGTAAGGAGAAGAGTTTTCTTCAACAGATCAAGTTATTTTACAGCTGGCCTAATCTATTTTACTCAACATTTCACAAGGTGTTTTAGACCTCTTTAAAAGGAACGTCTGCTCACTGTTTTCTGCTCCTGTGTAATTGCTATTTTAGCTTAGTGATACAATAAAATGTCAACCACAATGTTGTTTGTCAGAATCCAACTGCTCCCACCAATCATACAGCTGTTGTTCACAGTATTCATGTAGTGTGTAGTGTGTTTTCTCTCCGTGTGTGCGGGTGCTTTACCTCTCTGTCCTCTCCTCTACTGTCCTCCTGTCTGTATGTCCTCCACGGGGCGCCAACCCATTAGACCACCGGGACAACTCCTTCAGCCGTTCACGCTCCTCCTCCGTCACGTCCATCGACAAGGAGGCGCGCGAGGCCATCACCTCCTTCCACTTCTGCGAGACATTCGCCCGGAAGGGGGACAGCGCCATCACACCATGCCTATACGTGGGAACCTCCCTGGGAACAGTGCTGGCTGTGGCCCTCAACCTGCCCCCTGCTGGGGAACAAAGGCTGCTGCAGCCCGTTATCGTCTTACCTAGTGGTGGGTGTCTGGGTTATGAGTGAATGGATGGGTGTGTGTGATTGCGTGAGTATGTTAATGAATACATAAGGAATGCTAACAACTCTTTGTTTCCAGACATAATCGACATCTGTACATACCAATAAATGTTTTATACATTCAGTGCATTCTGAAAATATTCAGACCTCTTGACTTTTTCTACATTGTTATGTTCTAAAATGGATTACATCATTTTCCCCTCATCAATCTACACACAATACCACATAATGACAAAGCAAAAACATATTTTTAGAAATGTTTGCAAAACAACAACTGAAGTATCACATTTACATAAGTATCCCTTTACTCAGTGCTTTGTTGAAGCACCTTTGGCAGCAATTACAGCCTTGAGTCTTCTTGGGTATGACGCTACAAGCTTGACACACCTGTATTTGTGGAGTTTCTCCCATTCTTCACTGCAGATCCTCTCAAGCTCTGTCAGGTTGGATAGGAGGCGTGGCTGCACAGCTATTTTCAGGTCTCTCCAGAGATGTTCGATCGGGTTCAAGTCCGGGCTCTGGCTGATTGGTGGAGTGATGCAGAGATGGTTGTCCTTCTTGAAGGTTCTCCCATCTCCACAGAGGAACTCTGGAGCTCTGTCAGAGTGACCAAGGCCCTTCTCCCCCGATTGCCGGGAGGCCAGCTCTAGGAAGAGTCTTGGTGGTTCCAAACTTCTTCCATTTAAGAATGATGGAGAACCACTGTGTTCTTGGGGACCTTCAATGCTGTAGACATTATTTGTACCCTTCCTCAAATCTGTGCCTCGACACAATCATGTCTCAGAGCTCCATGGACAATTCTTTCCATCTCATGGCTTGGTTTTTGCTCTGACATGCAATGTCAACTGTGGGACCTTATATAGGATAGTGAATGCCTTTACAAATCATGTCCAATCAATTGAATTTACCACAGGTGGACTCCAATCAGAGACTTTTCCCAAAGAATAAGGTTGTAAGGGTCTGAATACTTTCTGAATGCACTGTAGATATATTTTCAACACACTCCATCCCACTTATCTGTCCAGGTACCCTGGCACGACTGAAGGGCAGTATCCTGAGGATGGCCTTCCTGGACAACACAGGAACCTTCCTCCCCCCTGCCTTCGAGACCTGGTATGAGCCAAACGCTGCGGGTGCCGACAGTGAGGAGCGAGACAAGGCCCGTAAACGCCGCCCGGTCTCTGTGTCGCCCTCCACCTCCCAGGAGCTGCAGGAGAGCCAGTATGCGGTGGTGTGCTCTGAGAAACAGGCTAAGGTCATAGCACTGCCCTCACAGAACTGCATCTTCAAACACAGCATCACAGAGACATCGTTCGTCCTGAGGGCTGACGTGGTCCAGATGAACATAGGGAACTGTGTGGCCTGCTTCTGTGCTAACGGACACATCATGACCCTCAGGTGAGTCAGTGAGCCATACAAACACGCACGCATGCACGCACGCACGCACGCACGCACGCACACACACACACACACACACACACACACACACACACACACACAGGTAAAATAGATGCATATGCTCAAGCTAACTGATAATCCCTGTATTACTATAAAGAGCTTAACCTTTCTAGGGCAGGGGTTCCGCAACATTCCCCTGAAAAGGGGAAATTCAAAAATATTTTTTTGAAATATGTAACTTTCACACATTAACAAGTCCAATACAGCAAATGAAAGATAAACATGTTGTTAATCTACCCATCATATCCAATTTCAAAAATGCTTTACAGCAAAAGCACAACATATGATTATGTTAGGTCATAGCCAAGTCGAAAAAACACACAGCCATTTTTCCAGCCAAAGATAGGAGTCACAAAAAGCAGAAATATAGATAAAGTTAATCACTAACCTTTGATGATCTATATCAGATGACACTCATAGGACATCATGTTACACAATACATGTATGTTTTGTTCGATAATATGCATATTTATATCCAAAAATCTCAGTTTACATTGACGCGTTACGTTCAGTAATGTTTTGATTCCAAAACATTCAGTGATTTTGCAGAAATACTCATAATAAATATTGATAAAAGATACAAGTGTTATTCACAGAATTAAAGATAGACTTCTCCTTTTTGCAACCGCTGTGTCAGATTTCAAAAAACTTTACGGAAAAAGCATAATCTGAAAACGGAGCTCAGAACCCAAATCATTCAGAGGAATATCCACTATTTTGGAGTCAACAAAGTTAGAAATAGCACAATAAATATTCACTTATCTTTGATGATCTTCATCAGAAGGCACTCCCAGGAATCCCAGTTCGACAATAAATGACTGATTTGTTCCATAAAGTCCATCATTTATGTCCAAATAGCCACTTGTTGTTAGCATGTTCAGCCCAGTAATCCATCTTCATGAGGCGCAAGCACTTCGTCCAGACAAAACCCCAAAAAGTTCCGTTACAGTCCTTTCGAAACATGTCAAACGATGTATGGAATCAATCTTTAGGATGTTTTTAACATAAAATATCAATCATGTTCTAACCCGAGAATTCCTTTGTCTAAATAAAAGCACTGGAACGAGAGGTAACTCTGTCGGGAGCGCGCTTCTCGAGACCAAGGCACTCTGCCAGACCACTGACTCAAAGAGGTCTCATGAGCCCCTCCTTTATAGTAGAATCCTCATTCAAGTTTCTAAAGACGGTTGACATCTAGTGGAAGCCGTAGGAAGTGCAACTTTATCCATATCTCAATGTGTATTCGGTAGGCCAAGCTTTGAAAAACTAGAAACCTCTGATGTCCCACTTCCTGGTTGGATTTTTCTCAGGTTTTCGCCTGCCATATGAGTTCTGTTGTACTCACAGACATCATTCAAATAGTTTTAGAAACTTTGGAGTGTTTCCTATCCAATACTAATACTAATATGCATATATTAGCATCTGGAACTGAGTAGGAGGTAGTTCACTCTGGGCACGCTATTCATCCAAAAGTGAAAATGCTGCCCCATATCCCAAAAAGGTTAATGAATGCTAGGGTTAGACTCAAGGTTTCTACATGAAAAACACACTCAGTAAAATGATGTTGTGTTTGAGTAACATTGTGTTGTATGTGGTCTCTCTCTCTGTCTGTCTGCAGTCTGCCGGGGCTGAGACCGTTGCTGGATGTAAACTACCTGCCACTGACAGACATGCGGATAGCCCGGACCTTCTGCTTTACCAACCTGGGCCAGGCCATGTACCTCACCTCCCCCACTGAGATACAGAGGATCACATACAGCCAGGAGACCTGTGAGAACCTGCAGGTCAGGACCACGTAAATACACACACTCACACACATGTAATACAACTGTGTTAATGTGTGTATGTGTGTTTCAGGAGATGCTGGGAGAACTGTTCACACCAGTGGAAACCCCAGAGGCTCCCAACCGAGGATTCTTCAAGGGCCTTTTTGGGGGAGGAGCAACTTCCCTGGACAGAGAGGAACTATGTAAGTGACACACATAGAACATAACACACACATACTATAGTGTACACATGCACAGATAAACTATTTTATCTATATATTCAGTGTTAAGTTTGCTACATTTCTCTTTCCCTCTCAATCTCATTCTCTCCCACTCTTTTTCCTATCTCTTTGTCTTTCTGGCTCTCCCTCTCCCCCTCTCCCCCTCTCCCCCTCTCCTCTAGTTGGTGAGACGCAGGCGGGTAAGGCGTCCCGTGGCCTTGCCCAGCACATCCCAGGTCCTCAGGGCCTGGAGGGCATGAAGGGGGCAGCCTCGGGCGTGGTGGCCGACCTGGCGCGTGCCCGGATAGCACTGGATGAGAGAGGGCAGAAACTGGGCGAGCTGGACGAGAGGACGGCTGCCATGTTGGCCAGCGCCGACTCCTTTGGCAAACACGCCCACGACGTAAGACGTTACATTATGATACGAAACATCAAACTATTCTAAGATCAGTGTCTTGGGGCAACTTCATCCTGTAGGAAGGTGTTATATTATGAGGCTACACTGGAAAAAAGAAGGAACCCGTGCTCACTGAAATATTCTTACGTTTTAATGTTTGTTTTTTTAGCAGCAGAGGTCAGAACAAATGGACGTGGTCAGAGCAAACAGCTTTCTTCAGCATTCAAACGCTGGCGAAGGCTGCCCTCGAGACGCTGACAATAAAAACGTAAAGAATATTTCAGCGAGTGCAGGATTTCCCTTTCTTCCAGTGTATGGCTTTTGAACCCTGCACCCAAATTATTTTTTGTTACCACAAACCTTTGAGCTGAGCATGCCAATTCCTCATTTAATTCCTGTTTAATAACACAAATGTGTTAGTGTTCCGAATAGCCCTTAGAGCAAGACAATGGGGAGTTTTCTGTAACACTAGTGTTCCATTTTCCCCTCTCTAAAGATGATGCTGAAGTGCAAAGACAAGAAGTGGTACCAGTTCTGATCTGAGAGGGGGGAGCAGAGCCAAAGGGACATAGCTTCATCTGGACTCTACATGCCCCCCTCCTCCAGCTCTCTATCCATCCCTCCTTCCATCTCTCCTTCCTCCGCTGGACACGTGGGACACGCTTTCCTAGCACAATGTTGTATACTGTATTTACTTCAGTCATAAGGTTACAAACTGAGGAACGGACTGGAGAGAAAAGAGGTGTTCTCTTTTTTGTTATTGTTTGTTTTTCCCATCTGTGACCTGCCGATTGACTGGAGCTCTGGGGTTCCCTCATCCTCAAAATGTTCTGTGCCGTTGTCTCTGCTCCAACCAATCCGGGGCATATACTAACAGACACATTCAAACACAACTGAGAGAAAAAATAAACATTGAAGAAACAACTACAAAAAAAAATCTAAATGTAAAAAGAGGAAAAAAAGAATATATATACATAATTATATATACATAAATCTATATAAATGATCAAAGCTGTATTCACTTACTACTGTCAAGTGCAAAACATCAAGAGGACAACTTTACAGGTGGAGACAGACTGGTGGTGTGAGGGGCAAAGGAAGCTCTACTCAAAGTCACAGGAGGTGATATCATAGTTGCAGGATAAAAAAACAGGTAATTCCAATGTACACTGGATCCCCTCTCCTTGCTCCGACTAGACTCTCCTCATCATATAGATTCACTGTTTTCACATCGTTCCCAACTGTATTATACATGTTTTAAAGGTAGAGTCAGCTGTATGATGTAGATGCACAAAGTAAACAGCATAGTGGGTCAATTTCTGCAGCAACTAAGAGCTTTGGAGCACGAGGCTCAACTTCTCAGCTGTTTTGGTCCCGTGGCTACCATACTGTAAGTGCGCAAAACGAACCCGTGCGTGCACAGGAGCAGATACTGTGTGTGATTATGTGAGAGCGAAGTCTTGTATCTTGCTCATTGCCATAGCTGTGGTGCTGCTCGTGCAATGTCATTTCGCTAACTCTACCTTTAATTAATCTCTTCTTGTTTATTGTTTGTTTTGTTCTGTTATTGTAAATCTGTTTTTCTTTTTCTTAGCTGTCGTGAACATTGTGAATGATGATGTGTTTTTATTTGGTCATGTTGCCAGTGTGTTTTGTGTCTTTATTAAACTCCCATAAAGCTATCCTTATAAAAAGGGCTGGATTCAAAAACAGGTCATGGATATAAAATACATCGATGTATCATTCAGATCAGTACACGTCACCATCAATAATGTTTCATATCAGGTGTCAGACACAGATCAGAACTCCAGAGGCAAGACTGTCACTGTCTTCGTCTCTCCCTGAAGTCTTTTATTTGACATGTAAATGCTACCTTCCTCCCTGACCTCATCATGCCATTAGCATCTGCTACAGTTTGGGCTTGTTAGTGACCCTGTATGAAAGATGTCAGTGTTCCAGTAGGCCTATACACTGCTGGCCTATCCAGACCTATTGGATTGATATTCAGGAGTAAATATACTCTATGGACATGTGATCCTGAAGTGCACGTGAACTTGGTGATTACTATTAACACATGGGAATAAACCTATTTGTTTGTGTTCAAATATGCAGGACTATATATACAGTATGTACGTTCACGCAAAGTCATACGTTTTTGAAGACTGAAACTTTTCTAGTTTTCCTTGAGAATTGTCCGTAAAATATTTTGTCAGTTTGAGTGGTCTGTTTATTGACATTTTATTTATTTAAATGTAAGAGACGCTGCTATATGTGTGGTGTGTCGAAACCGTCTGTTGTTTAGAAATCTGTTTCTATCCCTATTTCAGTGGTGAAAGCACTCATTTGTATGTCCTTCAATGTTCTGCCAGGCTTCTCTATCGTTCTGTTGTAAATAGGTAAATAATTTGACAATCTAAGACCAATTGGAAAAGTGTTGGGTGTTGCTCAAGCAAGCGACTCAAGGACAGCTGCCATATTTTTAATGACGCCAAAGAGTTACTTTAGCTTTCGTTTCCTTGTTCCGTTACTCAACTTGGCATTCCAGAAGTTTTACTAATTAAAATACAATAGGCATAGGTCTATATGGGGCCTTGGGAACTGTGCATTCTGACCCGGTCACTGGGCTAGGTTCCCTTCTCAAGGAGAGTGGGATATGCAAAAAGACGAACATTTCCAATTCACACATGCATATTAATACACACATGTACATGTGTGAAATAGGACAAATATAAGCACCCACCAAATGATTATTATTAGTGAGGGTAGCAAGTTTTTAGTATGGAACAACCATTGTATTCACAAAATTGTGCCCATCATAAAAGTTCTAAAGTGGTATTTGGCTAACTTCTAAGTAGTCTGCACCTTCTCCTAAAAGGACCATAGGAGCATTCCACTGTTGCTATGACCAGCACATTATCTTAAATGTTCAACTTTGTGGTCTTTGACATTTTTTCGTGCTGTATGATCGATAATGACTTGTTTTCTTGTCTCAAAATGCTTGATTTTGGTGACCAATCAATCTGTGTCAAATCAATTGTGGAAAATCAGCAAGAAAGTATGGGAAGAAAAGAAAAGAAATAACACAGTAACCACAGTAACGACACAGCAAGCACAGTAATGACACACTAACCACAGTAAGGAGAGGATGTCTGCATCAGCAGGATGATGCAACCTCTGTGTAATGTGGCTCCATCATTGACCGGCCTCGCATGTTCAGTGTCTCAGTCTGCACACATCATGCTTCAACTCTCCCTGGCTTGTCTTCTAATGCATTCTCCTTCTACTCTAGTAACAATTCCAAGTGGCTCATTTTGGAGATACTAACTTGCAGGTTTGGTCTCTTTTTCTGTGTTCTAGTATGCACTGTTGTGTGGTTGTTGATAGGTAGCCCTGCTTCAATCTTCCAAGGAGAAAAAATGACTTACAAAAAAAATGATTAAGGTCCTTCCCGTTCATTCTAGATCTCTTTTATTTTTCAGATTTTCGATGAGTTTTCTCTTGTCTTTGAGTGAGTTGTTTCTTGCCCACACACTCAGTACGCAGTATTCTTCTTACCTGGTATTATTCATACTCACAAGAGGGAGTCTGTCCGCCATAATGCCATTTCTGTCCTGGATTTAACAGTTATCAGTGGGTTGCAGTATTTTCTCATTGTAGCCAATTTTCTTGTACAGTTTTATGCAAATTTCACATGGATGTTTATGACTTTATCTGCTGCCACAAACAATTTAGAAATACTTCTGTAGATAGAAATGACTGTGCAATGGAAAATAAAAGTGGAAAACATGCATACCTTTGGTGTTGGGTTATTCTCCATGTTTCTTCATGAAGACTAAGGTGAATGCATTGTGTCATCTTTGCAGGGAGGTGATGATCCTTTAATTATTTATCAATAAGTCAGTAATAACTGGTTACAGTACTGACTTGAGGCCGAAGCTATAGTCACACAGCATTGATATAACATCTGGGATATCTAAAAGTGTGTGCCTCAGACAGTAACATGTAGTTTGAGGGTTAAAGCTGAGCATCAGGATGATCTCATCAAGGTCAAGTCCCAGAATCCAGACTCCAGGCACAGTTAGTGATGAATCAAACATTTTCACTAGATGGCAGCAAACACTCACATATCAGTTCCATTCGTTTGAGTGGAAGCCAGGCAGGACCTCTAAGACACAAGAGCATTGGTATGGTACTGGGGACTAATCATAGTGGGGATACTGGGGACTATTCATAGTGGGGATACTGGGGACTATTCATAGTGGGGATAATGGGGACTATTCATAGTGGGGATACTGGGGACTATTCATAGTGGGGATACTGGGGACTATTCATAGTGAGGATACTGGGGACTATTCATAGTGGGGATACTGGGGACTATTCATAGTGGGGATACTGGGGACTATTCATAGTGGGGATACTGGGGACTATTCATAGTGGGGATACTGGTGACTAATCATAGTGGGGATACTGGGGACTAATCATAGTGGGGATACTGGGGACTATTCATAGTGGGGATACTGGGGACTAATCATAGTGGGGATACTGGGGACAATTCATAGTGGGGATACTGGGGACTATTCATAGTGGGGATACTGGTGACTAATCATAGTGGGGATACTGGGGACTAATCATAGTGGGGATACTGGGGACTAATCATAGTGGGGATACTGGGGACTATTCATAGTGGGGATACTGGGGACTAATCATAGTGGGGTTACTGGGGACTATTCATAGTGGGGTTACAGGGGACTATTTATAGTGGGGATACTGGGGACTATTCATAGTGGGGATACTGGGGACTTTCCTGTAACTGGCAAACACTTTAAGTATGTGTGAAAGGTACATTTGGTCATTGAATATGGAGCTAGATGATGAGGGTACTACATTTGTCAGGATTTTAATTAGTAAAAAGCTAAATCACTCACTACTAGAGTGTTTATCTGGTTATTTACTGAATAATTAGTTTGAGGGAAAACAGTGAAGTGCTGTGAACTATTTTCCTTTACATTGTTCTTCATTTTGCTCCCCAAAATGACCACCAGTGGACCCAGCATCGTGTTTGAGTGGCTGAAAACCCTCAAGCTCTCTCCAGTGCTGGCTCCAGGCATAAGCAACATAATTGGTCATTTAGGGCCCCTGGCCACTAGGGGGACCCTGGCCACTAGAAGGGTAGTTAAGAAACTCAATCAGGTCTCAACTTACAAGAGTTGGAATACTAGAAAACACAAGGTGCAAGTTGGAAATGTGGTTGTGCATCAGCAGTTTTTCTCTTGTTTTGTCAGTCACTGATAGCCACTCAATTAGCCATGACAGCTAACAATTATTAGATTGCTAAGTTAGTCTAGTCAGTTATCTAAATGTCTGGTAATCACAGCAGAATGACCAACCGGGCAAGCAGGGCACATACCCAGGGGCCCTGACCTCCATTGATTCGGTTACTCACTCTTGCTCAGATATCATTAACATGGCATGTGTATAATTGCAGGAAATTATCTGTAAAAGTGATCAAATTATTTCTCTCCACCCCATGGCAAAATGAGTAGAATTTCAGGAATTTATCTTTAAAACTGCAAACATGTATATCTGCCCCATGGCAAAATGAGTAGAATTTCAGGAAATTAGCTTTAAAACTGCAAACATGTATATCTGCCCCATGGCAAAATGAGTAGAATTTCAGGAAATTAGCTTTAAAACTGCAAACATGTATATCTGCCCCATGGCAAATTGAGTAGAATCGCATGGAACGTATTTTCAAATTGACAAAAATTCACTAACACCCCAAAATGTGTAGAACTATAGAAAACTTGCTTTACAACTGCAACATGTTCTAAACGCCCTATGGCAAAGTTGCAGGAAATTAACTTTAAAACTTCATTTTTTTCTCTCTGCTGTCAAGAGGGGGTAGCCATGGCTCTCTCAGTTTGTGGAGTCCTTTGTGAATAACGGCTACTATGATCTGGAAGGCGATGGTGTCTACATACCACACCAACTACAAAGGATCCACGAAGTGGTGCAAAGGCTGAAAGCTGAGGATGAGGTGGTTGCCGGGCTCTATTTCATGCTTGAGCCGATGCCCACCACGCCACCAAACAACCACCTGTTGGACCAGTACGAGTCTAAACTCCTGGAAATCCAAGTCTTGGATCGAACCAAATAGTGACCGGGTTGGGAGGAATGGGGGCGCGTATCTGGGTGCGCAGAGGAACCTGAAGCTTGGCAACAGGAGGGAGCTGGTGATTTACCCCAAACTGAAGCTGAAGATCATGATTAGGGATAAAGTCATCAGAGATTGAGTCAACCTTGCCAGGCCACCATACTCAAACAAGGTATACAGGTCACATAAAGGTTTTTGGTGTGTTTTGTCCTGTGTTGTTGACCTCATATGTTCTTACAGAAACACTACCCTGTACTGATCTCACCAAGTGACTGCTGCATCGCAGTGTGCTCTCAGGTTCCCAAGCAACCATTACAGGTGATCGAGCGGTCAGTGGTCAGTGCCCAGTCTGTCTTGAAGGTCACTTTGGGTTTACCATGATGAAATATATTAGTGGCTTCCAATATTTTTTACATCGTTATAATCTAAAAATGAGTTTATGTCAGCCCTCTACTCTGAGGGCAGGGGCTTCAGAGAGAAGTGCCAATCATAATCTAACCTTTAGAATAGGCCCTACCCCACAAAACACAAACAAACGATCTCTGGATCAACACCTCACCTCACACCTGGCAGGCCCGGTGCCAGTGTAACGAGTGACTAACTGGTCATAGATCAGATTTATTTCATGCCTATCCTAATCACAAACACGAGATGAGAGAACAGAAGTGTCCCAGGCTTAGTGAGTTCAGTTCAACCTGGGGAGGTCTGAGTGAGTGTTGCTGTGGTGACGGCTGCTGAGGATCAATGATGAGCAGGAAGATGAGGAGCCTTCAATCAGTCTCTAATTTCCTGTAGAGGGTTGCAATTTACAACCTGATTACTATTCATTAGTGTTCCCCTCCCTTCCCTTGGGGAAACGCTGTTCACTCACACTGACCTCAGCTGTCTAGTGTCCTCAGCTCTCAGGCCCCAGGGCTCTGGCCTAAGATGGTGGTTGAGAACTGGCAATAGAGTGGAGCATCGTGAACTGTCATTAGAGTGGAGCATCGTGAACTGACATTAGAATGGAGCATCATGAACTGGCATTAGAATGGAGCATCATGAACTGGCATTAGAATGGAGCATCATGAACTAGTATCAGAGTGTAGCATCATGAACTAGTATTAGAGTGTAGCATCATGAACTAGCATTAGAGCGTAGCATCATGAATTAGCTTTACAGTGGAGCATCATGAATTAGCATTAGATTGGGGCATCATGAACTAGCATTAGAATGGAGCATCATGAACTAGCATTAGAATGGAGCATCATGAACTAGCATTAGAATGGAGCATCATGAACTAGCATTAGAATGGAGCATCATGAACTAGCATTAGAGTGTAGCATCATGAATTAGCATTAGAATGTAGCATCATGAATTAGCATTAGAGTGGTGCATCATGAACTAGCATTAGAGTGTGGCATCATGAGTGTAGCATCATGAAATAGCATTAGAGTGGAGCATCATGAACTAGCATTAGAATGGAGCATCATGTACATCATGTACATCATGGAGCATCATGAACTAGCATCAGAGAGTAGCATCATGAACTAGCATTAGAGTATAGCAATATGAACTAGCATTAGAGTGGAGGATCGTCAACTAGCATTAGAGAGAGAGACCCCTGACAGAGCTGGTGTAACTGAGTCAGGTTTGAAGGCCTCCATGTTCGCACACGCTTTTTCAGTTCTGCCCACAAATTTAGGATTTGAGGTAGGATTGAGGTCAGGGCTTTGTGATGGCCACTCTAATACCTTGACTTTGTTGTCCTTAAGCCATTTTGCCACAACTTTGGAAGTATGCTTGGGGTCATTGTCCATTTGGAAGACCCATTTGTGACCAAGCTTTAACTTCCTGACTGATGTCTAATGATCGGCTATGAAAAGCCAACTGACATTTACTCCTGAGGTGCTGACTTGTTGCACCCTCGACAACTACTGTGATTATTATTATTTGACCATGCTGGTAATTTATGAACGCTTGAACATCTTGGCCATGTTCTGTTATAATCTCCACCCAGCACAGCCAGAAGAGGACTAGCCACCCCTCATAGCCTGTTCCTCTCTCGGTTTCTTACTAGATTTTGGCCTTTCTAGGGAGTTTTTCCTAGCCACCGTGCTTCTACACCTGCATTGCTTGCTGTTTGGGGTTTTAGGCTGGGTTTCTGTACAGCCCTTTGAGATATCAGCTGATGTAAGAAGGGCTATATAAATACATTTGATTTGATTTGATGTCTTGAGATGTTGCTTCAATATATGTACATACTTTTCCTTTCTCATGACGCCATCTATTTTGTGAAGTGCAGCAGCTCCTTCTGCAGCAAAGCACCCCCACAACATTATGCTGCCACCCCCGTGCTTACCAGTTGGGATGGTGTTCTTCAGATTGCAAGCCTCCCCCTTTTTCCTCCAAACATAACGATGGTCATTATAGCCAAACAGTTCTATTTTTGTTTCATCAGATCAGAGGACATTTTTCCAAAAACTACGGACTTTGTCCCCTTGTGCAGTGGCAAACCGTAGTCTGGCTTTTTATGGTGATTTTGGAGCTGTGGTTTATTCCTTGCTGAGCGGCCTTTCAGGTTATGTCGATATAAGACTAGTTTTACTGTGGATATAGATACTTTTGTACCTGTTTCCTCCAGCATCTTCACAATGTCCTTTGCTGTTGTTTTGTGATTGATTTTCACTTTTGGCACCAAAGTACGTTCATCTCTAGGAGACAGAACACGTCTCCTTCCTGAGTGGTATGATGGCTGCGTAGTCCCATGGTGTTTATACTTGCGTACTATTGTTTGTACAGATGAACGTGGTACCTTCAGGCATTTGGAAATTGCTCCCAAGGATGAACCAGACTTGTGGAGGTCTGCAATTTTTTTTCTGAGGTTTTGGCAGATTTCTTTTGATTTTCCCATGATGTCAAGCAAAAATACAAATCTAATTGACTCAAATGATGTCAATTAGCCTATTAGAAGCTTCTAAAGCCATTACATAATTTTCTGGAATTTTCCAAGCTGTTTAAAGGCACAGTCGACTTAGTGTATGTAAACTTCTGACCCACTGGAATTGTGATACAGTAATAAGTGAAATACTGTGTCTGTAAACAATTGTTGGAAAGTTACTTGTGTCATGCACAAAGTAGATATCCTACCTGACTTGCCAAAACTATCATTTGTTAACAAGAAATTTGTAGAGTGGTTGAAAAAAAACCTGACTTCTGACTTCAACTGTACCTACCTAAGTCAGGGTTCTCAAGTACAGAAACAGACTGAATGCTGAGAAACAGACTGAATGGTGAGAATGACAAACTGAGCCCAGAATAGACCTGCTTGTTGAATCTTCAACCAGCCACACACCTCTCATTACGACTGTGTGTGTGTGTTTTCTGGGCTACCTCTGTGTTAGGTGATCAATCAGTTTATTCCAGTTCAGAATAAAAACATATGTATTTTAACAGCAACAGTTCCAACCTAGACCTTCTATCAACAATACTTCCTACAGTAAGATGTACAGTAGGCCTGATCATTTTTCATCTGTACTGTTTGTTACTTAGGGTTGCACTAAAAGGGTTGCACTAAAACTGAGCCTGTGTGTTTTCTGTTATACATCTGTGTGATGTGATCAATCTGTTTATTCCAGTTCAGAATTAAATTATTTATTGTATTTTAACAGAAACAGTTCCAACCTAGACAGGAATGTAAGAGTGTTTTTAATGGGGAAAAATAAACATGAAAATATATTCATGGGTATTTCATTGTTTTTTGTTTTTGTATATATTGCTTTTTTTTTAGGCATAAGGGCAGTGAAATTTTCCGATATTTACGTATAGTTGCATATTTTCCTGAGCTTGGGTCCCAGGAAAACACAGAATTTCTCATTTGGGTCCCAGGCTGAAAAAGTTCATGAATCCCTACATTAGAGTGTAGCATCACGAGTCAGCGAGTCCTCTCCGTTTTTGGGGTTCCAGTGTTTCCCCTAGATTATTTTCTATGTTGCTGCCCAAAAATTCTCTATTATAATAAACCATTGTACTGTGTCTAATTAATGAAAGGAAAAGCAGTGTGATGTTTCATGGGGATTGATTTCCCCTTCTCTATAAGTGATTGAATTTTTATTTTCCCTGTGGAAAGGGTAAGACAGTCATTTTATGATCAATGTAAGTGAAAGCCGATACAATACAGCATTGATAGTCCTGGTGGAGCTGTTCCTTTCTTACGGACCCATAAATCAGAAGTGGAAAAACAGATCCTATTTTTTATGTATCATCATCTGGTGTGTACAGTTGGGAGAACATTTGGCAAGATCACCAATACAATCACTTGTCTGTCTGTCTGTCTGTCTGTCTGTCTGTCTGTCTGTCTGTCTGTGTCTGTCTGTCTGTGTCTGTCTCTCTCTATCCTTTCCCCCTCTTCTTTCTCTCTCTCTCTCTCTCTCTCTCTCTCTCTCTCTCTCTCCCTCCTCTCTTTCTCTCTGTTTGTGTGTGCAACCGTGTGTACTTGTGCATTCATGCATGTCTGTTTGTGCATCTGTATGATGTGAGTCACTTTGATGTGAGTCTATGTAGCCTCCACAGTATGTGAGCCTGTGAGCTGTGGTAGGCTATAGGGAGTTTAGTGCTGCTAATGCTTTATTTACCAAAACAAAATGATCTGTCAAATTGAGGTCTTAATTTGATTAGGTAGTGAAAATGTGTTTTTCATCAACTGGAAGGATCTGTGTGGGTGTGTGTTATGATGTTGTTGGGTGAGGTAGAGGGGTGAGTGAGAGGAGAGTGGGAGGAGAGTGGGTGAGAGAGAGGAGAGGGGGAAGAGACGGGGTGAGTGAGAGGAGAGGGGGAGGAGAGGGGGTGAGAGAGGAGAGGGGGAGGAGAGGGGTGAGTGAGAGGAGGGGGAGGAGAAGGGGTGAGAGAGGAGAGGGGGAGGAGACGGGGTGAGTGAGAGGAGAGGGGGAGGAGAGGGGGTGAGAGAGGAGAGGGGGAGGAGAGGGGTGAGTGAGAGGAGGGGGAGGAGAAGGGGTGAGAGAGGAGAGGGGGAGGAGACGGGGTGAGTGAGAGGAGGGGGAGGAGAAGGGGTGAGAGAGGAGAGGGGGAGGAGAGGGGGTGAGTAAGAAGGGGAGGACGAGAAGGGTGTTGATTTGTCATAATTTGCCAGACTGTTATCATGAAGCCATGGTCATTAAGCCATGGTCATTGAGGAGAGCTGTTACCATGAAGCCATGGTCATTGAGGAGAGATGACTGTTACCATCAAGCCATGTCATTGAAGAGAGCTGACTGTTGACTTTGCATTCTGACCTACTGGCCTGTTGACAGTGTCGGACACACACTCACACAAACACACACACACATGCAGGCACGGACACACAGACACAGTCCCTCAGACAGGGTCAAAGCTGCCCTGCTCAGTAGATGACACATCAGTGTGAGTGGTTGCCAAGGCGACCCAGATTATGAATGACCCTGCACAGCAGCGAATCCGTGTGTCAGGAAGAGCGAAAGAAAAATAGAAAAGAAAAAGAGAACAGGAGAGAAAAGAAAAGAGAGATCAGTCTGGTCCAGGCCTATGACAGGTTATTATTTAGAGGCTTTTAAAGGGGCAATATGGAGTTGCTACATCCATTTTTTTCAACCAATTAATGAATGATATGTACCCATTGATCCTTGAAGAATATAACCTATAAATGCCTCATGAGCTTAGTTCAACTGTCATCCCTCATCAAAACCCAAAATATAAGCTTGTTTTACTTTAAACAAATTAAATGTAACAAACACTGTACAGTATACTCTCAAAACATGGTTAATAACTATCATTTTGATATCATTGATGGTCAGTCCTGGCATCCATAGCTCGGTCTAAGAATTTGAGAGTGGTATGTTTCTACAGCCCCCATCCCTCAGTTTTTTACCGAAACAAGGGCGGGAGGATGCTTTGTTATTTCTACTGTTGACAGCCGCTTTAAAACATCAGTCGATGGCAGGAGAAAAATGGCTGTTTGATTTTCCACCAGACAGGGAGTGTTGTCTTCCTATACTATGTGAGGTTAATAGGTTTCCTCATGGTGTTTGAGCGGTTATTCTTTGATCGCTCTACTGTAGATAGTGAATGGCACCTCACTGTTACATGTTGTTTAACCTTACCTGAAGACATGTGACGCTCTTCCCGATGGAGCCTGAAACAACACAATTAAGAGCCATTGGTGGATGACATTATCTCCTCATCTTCTCTTCGGCTCTCTTTTCAGCTCTATATTTATAATGTTTTTTAAATTAGTTATCCCTGCCTCCTTATTTACATATCGTAACAAGGTCATATCCACGATAGGATCAAGAGATCACATGGGGGGGTTTGACAAAACAATAAACAATACATACTTTATTTCTCACATACACCAGGTAGGTGCAGTGAAACGTGTTGTTTTACAGGGTCAGCCATAGTAGTACAGTGCCCCTTTGAGCAAATTAGGATTAAATGCCTTGCTCAAGGGTACAGCAACACATTTTTAAGTTTGTTGGCTCGGGTATTCAAACTAGCAACCTTTCAGTTACCGGCCCAACGCTCTAACTGCTAGGTTACCTGCCGCCCTAACCCTATAGACATACTATAGCCTACGTTCAAAACAATTCAAGGTGCCTATAGATACAGGTCAGTGACCTGTACCTTTTCCCTTATTAGAATGCTATACATATAATGCCCTTTAACCTCACTGCGCACGGAACCCGCTTGCGGGCTGAAATTCCACAACATACGGTGGTCGCTACATAAATAGTCATATTAAACATTCATGACAATACAAGTGTCTCACATGGGTCGAAAGCCTAGAATCTTGCTAATCCAACTGTCAGATTTAAAAAAGGATTTACTGCGAAAGAATACGATGTGATTATCTGAGCATAGAGCCCCATAAAAAAACAACTATTTCAACCAGCACAGGCGTAACATATTCACAAACTGCATTAAAATAAATTGTTTACCTTTGACAATCTTCATCTGTTTGCAATTCCAATGCTCATTGTTACACAATGAATGATCTTTTGTTTGATAAAATCCGTTTTTATAGCCTAACACGAAACATTTTGTGAACCGCTTGTGTCGTGAATTCCGTCTCATTCCATTTTCAAAGACACATTCCAGGTAAATAACCCACACAGAACGTGACTGTTCCAGTCATGTTTGGTTTCACTGCAATCAACTGGTTTGTTTGTAACACAATCAAACATGAATCAAACATTTCGCGGGACGTATTGACTGAAAGAATCCGATTTGAAGACAACAAGTCATGACATCATTGTGCATCAATGATTTGCCCGCTGTTTTGTTGATTGACTATCTTTTAACCCAATGACCACTGATCGTCTTGAAATCTAGCTGGGTAGATAGCCAATGAGCTGAGCTAAACGGCAATAGGCCATGTTTAAAAGTGGCAGTAAATGTGGCAGTAATAAAGCCTCTCTTGAAAAAGCCAAACCTTGACCCAGAAAATATAAAAAACTATCGGCCTATATCGAATCTTCCATTCCTCTCTAAAATTTTAGAAAAGGCTGTTGCGCAGCAACTCACTGCCTTCCTGAAGACAGACAATGTATACGAAATGCTTCAGTCTGGTTTTAGACCCCATCATAGCACTGAGACTGCACTTGTGAAGGTGGTAAATGACCTTTTAATGGCATCAGACCGAGGCTCTGCATCTGTCCTCACGATCCTAGACCTTAGTGCTGCTTTTGATACCATCGATCACCACATTCTTTTGGAGAGATTGGAAACCCAAATTGGTCTACACGGACAAGTTCTGGCCTGGTTTAGATCTTATCTGTCGGAAAGATATCAGTTTGTCTCTGTGAATGGTTTGTCCTCTGACAAATCAACTGTAAATTTCAGTGTTCCTCAAGGTTCCGTTTTAGGACCACTATTGTTTTCACTATATATTTTACCTCTTGGGGATGTCATTCGAAAACATAATGTTAACTTTCACTGCTATGCGGATGACACACAGCTGTACATTTCAATGAAACATGGTGAAGCCCCAAAATTGCCCTCGCTAGAAGCATGTGTTTCAGACATAAGGAAGTGGATGGCTGCAAACTTTCTACTTCTAAACTAGGACAAAACAGAGATGCTTGTTCTAGATCACAAGAAACAAAGAGATCTTCTGTTGAATCTGACAATTAATCTTAATCTAACACTATGCTTGCTATTGTCTTGGATTGAATAAGAACATATCATGATGTAAATAAATGTCCTAAAGTTTGAGGCTTAATTTTTTGGGGGGTGGGACTGAAATGTACAACACTTACATTGAATCACCCATTAACCTAAGACCTGATTCAAGTCAAATGGGTTAATTGAATTGGTTTATGAACATTGAGAACAAAATTCTCATATCAATTGGTCCTTTGAGAGCCAGATTCCAATATCTGTCCCTGCTGTCCGAAGGTAACAAGCCGAAAACCGTGCACGGGCGGGTCATTGATCCGTAAATTAAAGACCTTTCTCCTGATATTGGGGTTCTATAACAGGCCGGTCTATATCTAAGGTCGGCAGAGACGGTGACGGAATCTAACCTACATTGCTTTTCCCAGTCTACGAGAAGGTCAATAAATCTTTATTCACAAATTATAGGGAATTGACGTTCAAACTACATTCAGAAATATTTGATTGTTTTTGTGTAGTATATGTGTTGATTTTAAAACTCCCACAGGGCATTCTTACCAGGTGACCTATTTTTTGAATTTTGTGGAGAGAACCCTGATATAGGTAATATTCTGTTGCAATTGGAAAATAGGAATTGGGTTCAGAGCCACCTAGGCAGCAGGAGAAGGGGGTCCGTTATGACCCAGGGTATCTGTGGCCACTAACAATAAACTATCTACTGTTGAGACCTAACCGCTAAATTGGTCAAGATACATTAGCCGGTCTAACATACTAAGATCTAACAGCAATTGATCTGGAGTATATTAGCAGAAAGGTGAGAGTCAAATCTACACACATCTAGGTCTGATTATCCAACGAAGAAGGGACGCCTAATATAGCGGAGGGAGTTACGATATATTAACGTCAAAAGAACAAGCAACAACAGAAAAATAGGCTGCTGCCTAGGGATTTACGACCCCTGGAAAATAGCTTATAGGTTGTAATACGGGTGAAACCTAATGTCCGATCGACACCTCTATAGATAAAGTTTCAAGAAAGGAAAAACACAGATCCGTAATGGCGCGAAGGTATCTGCACTAAACTATCCATGTTAAGACCTAACCGTTAACTTGGCCAATATACATTAGCCGATCTAACATACTAAGATCCAGCAGTAATTGATCTAAAGTATATTAGCAGGGAGAGAGGCAAGAACTCCCGGGTGCGCGCAAAATGGGTCTGACTATCCCACGAAAAGAGACATAGAGACATAGATTGTGCAGGAATAACAACTATAGTAATTGGATAAAGGGAAAAAGCACATACATAGATCATAGAAATACACACACAGATTTTGAGAATAGGTATAGTAACTACAAGGGTTACTAACAATGGGCAGCAAATCCTTAAAGGAGGTCCCGGAATTGACGGGAGATGAGAAATTATGCAGGGAAAAGATAAGAGGATCACCTCTTTTGGCCTGACATGGAGGAGTAAGCACGAATTTGACGGACATTTAAGAAAGATCGATAGGGAGGCAGGTCTGAAAGACCTGAGGTAAGGCCCTGCCACAAATAAAAATAACGAGGATATAGTAGGTTGTTAGAATAGGACGGTCGTTTTGTACAAATAGGATAACTCATGGTTAAGCATTAAAGCGGTAAATTAGCCATAGTCATGGTTAAGCATTAAAGCGGTAAATTAGCCATAGTCATGGTTAAGCATTAAAGCGGTAAATTAGCCATAGTCATGGTTAAGCATTAAAGCGGCAAATTAGCCATAGTCATGGTTAAGCATTAGCGGTAAATTAGCCATAGTCATGGTTAACCTCTTTCAGCTAGGGGGCACTATTTTTATGTTTGGAAAAATAACGTTCCCAATGTAAACAGCCTTTTTCTCAGGACCATATGCTAAAATGTGCATATAATTGACAGATTAGGATAGAAAACACTCTCAAGTTTCCAAAACTGTCAAAAAATATTGTCTGTGAGTATAACAGAACTGAAATTGCAGGCGAAACCTGAGGAAAATCAAACCAGGAAGTGGCTTCTATTTTGAAAGCTCCATGTTCCATAGCCTGCCTTCTTTCCATTTAAAGGGATATCAACCAGATTCTTTTTCCTATCGCTTCCTCAAGGTGTCAACAGTCTTTAGACATAGTTTCAGGCTTTAATTTTGAAAAATGAGCGATAAAGATAACATCTCGTCGGTGGATAGCTGGGTGTTCCCATGAGTTTTGCTTGCATAACACAGTGGGGCAGCCACTAACTCTCCCTCTCCTACTTAAAAAGACCGGTTGAGATATTATCGATTATATATTATATATATTCTTCTTGGATATAGGGGGCGCTATTTTAAATTTTGGATGAAAAACGTTCCCGTTTTAAAGAAGATATTTTGTCACGAAAAGATGCTCGACTATGCATATAATTGACAGCTTTGGAAAGAAAACACTCTGACGTTTCCAAAACTGCAAAGATATTGTCTGTGAGTGCCACAGAACTGATGCTACAGGCGAAACCAAGATGAAATTTCAAACGGGAAGTGCCCCAGATTTTGAAGGCGCTGTGTTCCAATGACTCCTTATATGGCTGTGAATGGGCCACGAATGAGCTTAGACTTTCTGTCGTTTCCCCAAGGTGTCTGCAGCATTGTGACGTATTTGTAGGCATATCGTTGAAAGATTGACCATAAGACACTACATTTACCAGTTGGTCGCTTGGTGTCCTCCGTCGCAATTATTGCGTAATCTCCAGCTGCAGTACTTTTCCGTTTGCTACTGAGGAGAAACCCAACTGTCACGAATGATTTATCATCGAATAGATATGTGAAAAACACCTTGAGGATTGATTCTAAACAGCGTTTGCCATGTTTCTGTCGATATTATGGAGTTAATTTGGAAAAAAGTTTGGCGTTGTAGTGACTGATTGGTTATTTTCTTAGCCAAACGTGATGAACAAAACGGAGCGATTTCTCCTACACAAATCATATTTTGGGAAAAAATTTACATTTGCTATCTAACTGAGAGTCTCCTCATTGAAAACATCCGAAGTTCTTCAAAGGTAAATGATTTTATTTGAATGCTTTTCTTGTTTTAGCGAAAATGTTGCCTGCTGAATGCTAGGCTTAATGCTATGCTAGGCTATCAATACTCTTACACAAATGCTTGTGTAGCTATGGTTGAAAAGCATATTTTGAAAATCTGAGATGACAGTGTTGTTAACAAAAGGCTAGGCTTGTGAGTGAATATATTTCTTTCATTTCATTTGCGATTTTCATGAATAGTTAACGTTGCGTTATGGTAATGAGCTTGAGGCTATGATTACGCTCCCGGATACGGGATTGCTCGACGCTAGAGGTTAAAAACAACCTGAAGATTGATTATAAAAAACTTTTGACATGTTTCTGTGGACATTACGGATATTATTTTGAATTTTCGTCTGTGTTGTCGTGACAGCTCTTTCCTTTGGATTTCTGAACATAACGCGCCAAACAAACGGAGGTCTTTTGGATATAAAATTATCTTTATGGAACAAAAGGAACATTTATTGTGTAACTGGGAGTCTCGTGAGTGAAAACATCCGAAGATCATCAAAGGTAAACGATTAATTTGATTGCTTTTCTGATTTTCGTGACCAAGCTACTTGATGCTAGGTGTACATAATGTTTTGTTGAGCGATCGATAAACAATTCAGCATTCTGACATAGGACCGTCATCCTACCTCATCGGAACAGGAAGTTATGTTGTCGTCAAGGCTTTATATAGGAAGGGAGAAGAGGGCGTGTTTGAATTTTTTTATAGCCCATGTCCCTTCATAGAGGCCGGCCACTGAGTGAGCAGCAATATCTTATGAAAACCTACATCTCACATTTTAGAAGCTAAAATCACATTTCATCCCATCACAAATAATTTCATATTCAAACATTTAAATTGAACAACAATTCCATGTGAATCCGATAACTCTAAATGTGTAGACTTTCCACTGTAGAGTTTATGTCATCTTATCATTGATGAGAATGTCTCAGATGACAACCGAACTGACATCATATTCATTAAGTACCACCGCATATGTTAAATTGTTCGGATAACCAGAATATAGTTCATTTCCCCCCACATTCTGACGTTCCCAGAATCTCTGTGTTAACCTCTTGAAGCTAGGGGGCACTATTTTTATGTTTGGAAAAATAACGTTCCCAAAGAAAACAACCTATTTCTCACGACCAGATGCTAGAATATGCATATAATTGACAGCTTAGGATAGAAAACACTCTAAAGTTTCCAAAACTGTCAAAATATTGTCTGTGAGTATAACACAACTGATATTGCAGGCGAAACCCTGAGGAAAATCCAATCAGGAAGTGCCTCTTATTTTGAAACCCTTCTGTTCCTATGCATGCCTATCCTCCATTTAGAGGGATATCAACCAGATTCCCTTTTCTATGGTTTCCCTAAGGTGTCAACAGTCTTTAGACATAGTTTCCGGCTTTTATTTTGAAAAATGAGCGTGAAAGATCACATTTCGAAAGTGGATAGGTGGGGACTCTCAGAGTGATTTTTGCACTACAGAGTAAAGCGGCCATTGTTCCTCCCGCTGTTATTGAAAAACCTACACACTCGGTTGATATATTATCAAATATATATTTTAAAAAGTACCCGAGGAATGATTATAAAAAAAACGTTTGACATGTTTCTGTGGACATTATGGAGACTATTTGGAATTTCCGTCTGCGTTGTCGTGACCGCTCTTTCCTGTGGATTTCTGAACATAACGCAACAAACAAACGGAGGTATTTTGGGTATAAAAATAATCTTTATGGAACAAAATTAACATTTGTTGTGTAACTGGGAGGCTCGTGAGTGAAAACATCCTAAGATCATCAAAGGTAAACTGTTAATTTGATTGCTTTTCTGATTTTCGTGACCAAGCTTCCTGATGCTAAGTGTACATAATGCTATGCAAGGCTATCGATAAACTTACACAAACGCTTGGATTGCTTCCGCTATAAAGCATAATTTCAAAATCTGAGACGACAGGTGGATTAACAAAAGGCTAAACTGTGCTTTGCAATATTGCACCTGCAATTTCATGAATATGAATATTTTTTAGTAATATTATTTGACTGTTGCGCTATGCTATTCAGCTGTTGCTGACAAAAATGATCCCGCGACAGGGTTGGGTAGCGTCAAGAAGGGTTTTGCAAATGTAACCTTAGTAGGGTAGAGAGAGGAAAAATGGGGTGAGAGGTATTTATGACTGTCATAAACCAACCCCCCAGGCCAACGTCATGACAACTCTCGACCTTTCCCCGCTGTGAGCATTCATAGAAGTGAAAGTATGGCTTGGGAGCCATGGCTTTGGAGTATCGTGGGAGCCATATTCCTGATACACCATGAACCCCCCCCCCCCCCCCCGAGAAGGCCAAAGAGGGTAACTTGACTCATGTGCTAGACGAGGGGAATTTGATATTACCAAAGCATCTCAAAAGGTCACTGGAACTGAATAGTAAGGAAGTAAGAGTGGAATTGGGGAAGGATAGCTCAGTCTAATTTTATGTAGAGCAACTGGGGTCATTCACTCCTTGGCAGTCTAGAACCATGGGTCTCTATGGAAGGTATTTGTGTAAATCACTGTGTAATTCATGGAATCAGGTCATAGCTCACACTGAGAGGGATGGCTGTGTAAACCTATACACCCAATTTGGGAGCAGATGGAGTCTAGTAAAGGTGGGAGTTTCTGACTGTGTTCCCGAGCAGGGGAAGTATTGTATTAAGGTACTAATTGCCATTAAAATGGTAAAGAGCCGTGATCTCTGGTTACGGTATGTTGGTTTCGACCAGTTTTCAACTGATACTATGGTCCCGTTCCAGGTGGCAGAGGTTAGAGCTGGTAAGAACACTATGGTCGGCTGGAGTTCAATCAATCTCCCTAACACAACGGATATTCCTAGTGTAATCATCCAGGGCCAAGGACCAGTACGAATAGTTCAGACAAAATACCTTAAATCCTTATGGCTGCAATCCCGTTAACGGGAGCGATATGACACCAGCCAGTGAAAGTGCAGGGCGGCAATTTCAAAACATCAAAAATCTCATAATTAAAATTCCTCAAACATACATGTATCTCATTCCATTTTAAAGCTAATCTTGATGTTAGTCCCACCACAGTGTCCGATTTCAAAGATGCTTTACAGTAAAAGCACCACAAACGATTATGTTACAAACACAAATAGAGAGCAAATTAATCACTAACCTTTGATCATCTTCATCAGATGACACTCATAGGACTTCATGTTACACAATACATGTATGTTTTGTTCAGTGAAGTTAATATTTATCAAAATATGAGTTTACATTGGTGCGTTACATTCACTAGTTCCAAAAACATCCAGTGATTTTGCAAAGCCACATCATTAAACAGAAATACTCGTCATAAATGTTGATGATAATACAAGTTATACACATTGACTTATAGATATACCTCTCCTTAATGCAACCGCTGTGTCAGATTTCAAAAAAACTTTACGGAAAAAGAAACCCATGCAATAATCTGAGACGGCGCTCAGAAGTAAAAACACCACAGCCGCAAAGACGGAGTCAACATAAACAAGAAATTACATTATAAATATTCCCTTACCTTTGATGATCGACATCAGAAAGCACTCCAGGAATCCCAGGTCCACAATAAATGTTTGTTTTGTTCGAAAAAGTCTGTTAATTATGTCCAAATACCTTCTTTTGTTAGCGCATTTGGTATACATATCCAAACACTAATTCTGGTCAGCGTTATAACGGACAAAAACTTCAAAAAGTGATATTACCGGTCGAACAAACATTTCAAACTAAGAACAAAATCAATCATTAGGATGTTTTTAACATATAGCTTCAATAAAGTTCCAACCCGGACTATTCCTTCTTGTCTTCATGAGCAATGGAACGCAAGTGACTTCCACGAGGAATAAACATGATCAGAAAATGGCTGACTGCCAGACACCTGACTGATTCTGCTATCATTCACTCCCACAATATCATAGAAGTCTCATTAAAATGTATAGTGATGGTTGACATCTAGTGGAACCCCTAGGCAGTGCAACATCATTCATATCTCAAGGGGATTTCATTGGGGACTCTGGTGAATACATACAAAGCTCAGATTTCTGATTTCCTGTTTTGATTTCAAATCAGGATTTTGCCTGCCATATTAGTTCTGTTATACTCACAGACATCATTCAAACAGTTTTAGAAACTTTAGAGTGTTGTCTATCCAATACTAATAATATGCATATATTAGCAACTAACACTGAGGAGCAGGCCGTTTACTTTCGGCAACTTATTCATCCAAGCTACTCAATACTGCCCCCCAGCCATAACGTAGAAGTCTGTCACTGGCCGCGGGCAGTATTTGATGCTTTAACGCACGCACACATTCATCACTCCTCCCTGCTCCATTATAAGATAACTTAACACTGTGGGTCGACACACAAATTAACTTCTGTCTTAGTACATACATTTCAATTTTGTCAGTGTTCATATTTAATATAAGCAATATTTATTATACTTATCCATGTTGTGGATGAGCACGTTTGCTTGTTCTGTTCCTCTCTCTATCTCTGTAGCTTTCGGGTATACTGAATAAGGACCCGAGCTACGGGAATTGGGCTGACTTTGTAGAGCCTGTCCCGAATGGTTCATTCATGTAAATGGGCATATTGAAAGACACTGTCAGTAGTGATGTAATGTTGTAAATGTTATATTGGGATATTGTTTCATAAAAAAACATGTTGCAATGTATATCCTTTAGTATGTTTAGTTAATGGAAAATGTAGGTTTGACTAGTTAATTGCTTAATTAATTAGTGTTAATTGTTCTGATGGGAGGGGCTAGCCCTATAAAAGGAGCCTCTCCCGTTCATGGAGAGGCATTTTGGATTGAGCTGTGGATGGGGTAGCATTGTTTTTAGCTGGCCCATAAGGTATATGTTTGATGGCAGTACTGTTGTTTTTGTTCCGGAATCACTTTGTAAAAAACACCCTTGCACAGAAGAACTTTTGCAGCTCCGACATCTTTTTATTTTGATAGAGGTTAGGTTTTCCAGTATAGCCTTCTGGCCTACTCTACGTGACAGAAGTTAAAGAAGTGATAGATTCAATATACGGCCAGATCAGTAGCTAAAGAAGAATGTTATGCCTGTGCCACAGCTAAACCTCAGTTGACAACTATCCCTTTTCCACTTAATGTTAATTCACCTAGAGGTATAGCCTTCTGGCCTACTCTACGTGACAGAAGTTAAAGAAGTGATAGATTCAATATATGGTAAAGCTGTTCATGAAAGCAGGAATGCCAGATAATGACAGGTGCACTGATCTGCACTATTTGTATCCAAATGTACCCCTTAGATCTAGGCTCCCACCCTTCACTGTGGCAAGAGGAGATTATTATTGTATGGCTCGCTACATCACACACGGATGGGACGTAGGGGAAGTAAGAACATGCAATAGGACAGAGAATGTTACAACCGACAAGACAATGAGGGACTTGACTGGCAGATGAAAAGGCCTGGATGGATATCTGGTGATTTGTGGGGTGTTAGACTAAGACCTAACCTGCTTACCAATTGGACCGGTAGTTGTGCACTAGTGCAGTTAGGCATGCTCTTCACCCTTACCCAGTGCCAGGTAGAAGAGAGAGAAGGAGTGCTCCGTTGGGATCTTTTGACCCTAGAGTTTACATTGATAGCATTGGA
This sequence comes from Oncorhynchus mykiss, assembly GCF_013265735.2. NCBI lineage: Eukaryota > Metazoa > Chordata > Actinopteri > Salmoniformes > Salmonidae > Oncorhynchus > Oncorhynchus mykiss. The sequence continues at coordinate 25,539,649 of NC_048568.1, forward strand.
GTTCCAAGGGGGTTACCTGGTGAGTTCTGGATTGGAATCAAGCATCTTGCAATAACAGCTGCAACTAGGTTGATGGGATGTCAGGATAGGATAGCCTTGGATATGTTACTGGCTGAAAAGGGTGGGGGAGGGGGGGGGGTGTGAGGTTTCGTCCCAGAATGACACAGCTCCGGACGGATCAGTGACCAATGCCCTGGCTGGTTTAACCTTTTGTAACTAGGGGGCAGTATTTTCATTTTTGGATAAAAAACGTTCCCGTTTTAAACAAGATATTTTGTCACGAAAAGATGCTCGACTATGCATATAATTGACAGCTTTGGATAGAAAACACTCTGACGTTTCCAAAACTGCAAAGATATTGTCTATGAGTGCAACAGAACTGATGTTACAGGTGAAACCCAGATAAAAATCCAATCAGGAAGTGTGCATTTTTTGAAACCGCCTCATGCCAATGACTCCTTATATGGCTGTGAATGAGCTACGAATGAGCTTACGTTTTCTACGTATTCCCCAAGGTGTCTACAGCATTGTGACGTCTTGTTACGCATTTATGTTGAAGAATAGCCATAAGGGACCACATTTAGCAAGTGGTCACATGATGGCTCCCGCAGAAAATGGATCCGGTTCCTTCACATACGAGGAGCCTAAGCTGGATGAGACCTTTTTTGATGTTTAGGGTTTTTAGGTTGTTTCCTGTTTTGATGTTTAGACTGTTTCTTTGATTAAGATTGTAACGAAAATCCTGATAAGAAGAGTTAAGATTCTGAAGTGGACCTAGAACAGTCGGTGAAAATACAGATGTTGGTATCTGTTAGGTTGATTTTGGATACCCATAGATATTGTTATCTAATAAAAATAGACGTGTGCTTGTGAGTATAATATTTAGTCAAAGTGTGGATTGTTATGAATTTTATGAATAATGACTAAACAATGTAGACATTTAACTATAACTATAACTAATTTAATTCTACCATGTTTTACTATATCTGATTAATAACGTTAGTTCATAAGAAAGAGGTTATGTAGCATGGACAAGGGGTAATTAGAAATTATAACCATTGTGGAAGAAGGAATGTATGTGTGTACCGAAAGTAAGCAAAGATAATCCTTAACCTAATGTTTGAACCGACCAAGCTATAACTCTGTGGAGATAAAATAAGACAGTGAGAGCCCCTCCAGGTTTTCCGTATCTGGGGGGACTGGAACTGTCAGCTAAGTGGTAATAAACTGTGGGGAGACTTCAGATGATAATCCAGATATAGTGTGTAATGTATGTGCGTTAGTGGGTTGGAATGGACTTTTGAAGCAGCTTTGTCCTTGTCCGAGAGGAGGAGGGACATTTAAGACGCTATGACGTTATGTGTGATATATAAACTAATGTACATGGAATTTTAAGCAGAGCTCTCGGGAATAAACGCTATTGATTCATTTTGAGACTGATCTTTGTCTATTTTATGCAAATAAGAACCTTACAATTTCTTAGAAACGGACAAAGTGTTTTGCTTTGTTATAATTGAATTGGTTAATGAACATATAGAAATGAAATTCCTCTAACACTATCATACATGGAACTTTAGATAAATTCTCCTTAAAACCAGTTATGCATTAGGGGGCGCTATTAAAATGTTTGGGAACATTTTTAGGAACATTAGGAACATTTGTTAGGAACATTTGCTATCTAACTGGGAGTCTCCTGAGTCAAAGCATCTGAAGTTCTTCAAAGGTGAATGATTTAATTTGGTTGCTTTTCTTATTTTCGTGAAAATGTTGCCTGTTGCCAGCAGAGCATAGCATTATGCCATGATAAACTTACACAAATGCTTGTCTAGCGTTGGCTGTAACGCATATTTTGAAAATCTGAGATGACAGTGTTGTTAACAAAAGGCTAAGCTTGTGTTTGAATATATTCATTTCAATTAATTTGCGATTTTTTGCGTATTTATGTCCGCTGCGTTGTGCTAATGCATTTGAGGCTATGATTACGCTCCCGGATACGGATTTGCTCGTCGCAAGAGGTTAACTTCTTAAGGTATAGGGGGCAGCATTTTCACTTTTGGATAAATAGCGTGCCCAATTTCAACTTCCTGCTACTCATGCCAAGAATATAAGATATGCATATTTTTAGTAGATTTGGATGGAAAACACTCTGAGGTTTCTAAAACTGTTTGAATCATGTCTGTGAGTATAACAGAACTTATGTTCTGTCTGTCTGTTCACTGAGATCTCATTGGCAAACGATATTTCTTAGGCACTTGTTTTCAGTTCCTACTGGATGTCACCAGTCTTTGGAATTTGGTTCAGGTTATTCATTTGTGCAATGAAGAAGTAGGGCCAACTAGGAACTGCGTAACACTGTTGAGAGTTGCGCAACACTTGAAAGGTAGCTTGGTTTGTTGTCTTCCTGTATTGAACACAGATAGACCCAGATAGAGTCTTCAATTTGATTGATTATTAACGTTTAAAAATACCTAAAGTTGTATTACTGTCACGGTTTTCTGTAGGCAAAGGAGAGTCGGACCAAAATGCGGCGTGTAGATTGCGATCCATGTTTATTAAACTATAGCAACACGAATCTAAATACAAACACTACAAAATAATAAACGTAATGAAAACCGAAACAGCCTAAACTGGTGCAAACTAACACAGACAGGAACAAGGACAATCACCCACAAACACACAGTGAAACCCAGGCTACCTAAATATGGTTCCCAATCAGAGACAATGACTAACACCTGCCTCTGATTGAGAACCATATCAGGCCAGACATAGAAATAGACAAACAAGACATCCAACATAGAATGCCCACCCAGCTCACGTCCTGACCAACACTAAAACAAGGAAAACACACACGAACGATGGTCAGAACGTGACAGTACCCCCCCCTCCAAGGTGCGGACTCCGGACGCACAACCTAAACCTATAGGGGAGGGTGTGGGTGGGCATCTCTCCGCGGTGGCAGCTCTGGCGCTGGACGTGGACCCCACTCCATAATAGTCTTAGTCCACCTCCTTAGCGTCCCTAGATAGGTTACCCTCCTTAATGACAGCTTGGGACAGAGGGGCAGCTCGGGACAGAGGGGCAGCTCGGGACAGAGGTAGCTCGGGACAGAGGGGCAGCTAAGCACTGAGAGGAAGCTCAGCACTGAGAGGAAGCTCAGCACTGAGAGGAAGCTCAGCACTGAGAGGAAGCCCAGGCAGGTAGTTGGATCCAGCAGATCCTGGCTGGCTGGCGGTTCTGGCAGATCCTGGCTGACTAGCGGATCTGGAAGAGTCTGGTTGACTGGCAGATCTGGAAGAGTCTGATTGACTGGCAGATCTGGAAGAGTCTGGTTGACTGGCAGATCTGGAAGAGTCTGGTTGACTGGCAGATCTGGAAGAGTCTGGCTGACTGGCAGATCTGGAAGAGTCTGGTTGACTGGCAGATCTGGAAGAGTCTGGTTGACTGGCAGATCTGGAAGAGTCTGGCTGACTGGCAGATCTGAAAGAGTCTGGCTGACTGGCAGATCTGGAAGAGTCTGGTTGACTGGCAGATCTGGAAGAGTCTGGTTGACTGGCAGATCTGGAAGAGTCTGGTTGACTGGCAGATCTGGAAGAGTCTGGCTGACTGGCAGTTCTGGCTGCTCCATGCTGACTGGCTGCTCTGGCTGCTCCATGCTGACTGGCTGCTCCATGCTGACTGGCAGCTCTGGCTGCTCCATGCTGACTGGCTGCTCTGGCTGCTCCATGCTGACTGGCGGCCCTGGCTGCTCCATGCTGACTGGCGGCCCTGGCTGCTCCATGCTGACTGGCGGCCCTGGCTGCTCCATGCTGACTGGCGGCCCTGGCTGCTCCATGCAGACTGGCAGCTCTGGCGGCTCCATGCAGACTGGCAGCTCTGGCGGCTCCATGCAGACTGGCAGCTTTGGCGGCATCCTGCAGACTGGCAGCTCTGGCGGCTCCTTGCAGACTGGCAGCTCCTTGCAGACTGGCAGCTCTATGCAGACTGGCAGCTCCTTGCAAACTGGCAGCTCTATGCAGACTGGCAGCTCTATACAGACTGGCAGCTCCTTGCAGACTGGCAGCTCCTTGCAGACTGGCAGTTCTGAACAAGCAGGAGACTCCGGCAGTGCTGTAGAGGCGGAAGGCTCTGGCAGCGCTGGACAGGCGAGGCGCACTGTAGGCCTGATGCGTGGTGCTGGCACTGGTGGTACTGGGCCAAGGACACGCACAGGAAGCCTGGTGCGGGGAGCTGCTACCGGAGGACTGGGGTGTGGAGGTGGTACTGGGTAGACCGGACCGTGCAGGCGCACTGGAGCTCTTGAGCACCGAGCCTGCCCAACCTTACCCGGTTGAATGGTCCCGGTCGCCCTGCCAGTGCGGCGAGGTGGAACCTTGGGGCGGCTACACTCCCCTGGTTTAGCTCCCCTGGTTTAGCCCAGGGTCCTCTCCCGTTGAGGATTTCCGTTGCGCATTTTGGAAACTGTTTTTTTCTGGATCAAACGCGCCAAATAAATTGACATTTTGGATATATGGACGGAATTAATCGAACAAAAGGACCAATTGTGATGTTTATGGGACATATTGGAGTGCCACCAAAAGAAGCTTGTGGATTTTTTCTCAGGTTTTTGCCTGCCATATGAGTTCTGTTATACTCACAGACATCATTCAAACAGTTTAAGAAACTTCAGAGTGTTTTCTATTCAGATCTACTAATTATATGTATATTCTAGCTTTTACGGCTGTAGCAGGCAGCTTAATTTAGGCACGTTTTTCATCCAAGCTACCCAATACTGCCCCCTACCCCAAAGAAGTTAAACTGCAATATGTAACTTTTTTGGGTGACCCAACCAAATTCACATAGAAATGTGAGTTATAGACCTGTCCTTCTAATTGAAAGCAATGTTAAGAAGCTGTAGATCTGTTCGATATGCGCCAGTTCTATGCTTTCCGTTCTTAAGTTTAGTTTGTGTGTCTTTTACTTTCGGTTCTGTACAACAGCTTCGAACAAATGAAAATACAATATTTTTAGTTCTGGAAAATATATTTCACAGCGGTTTAGATAGTACAATGATTCTCTGCACAATGACAGCTGGTTTTGTCACATAAACAGAAATTAGGCGAGCTATTAGAATTTTAGCAACCAGGAAATGGAGGAGTGATTTTTGCATGATGCACGTTTAAGGTTACAACCACAAAATGTAAACACTTCGTAATGGCTGAAATGGACTCAATGGAACACAAAGCTTTTCCTTGCATCTATAGGAATGGGTATTTAATGCACCATCTTGACAGTCAAAATAGAATAAATATTTTTTTGTGCAATTGAAAAAGTAAGAATTTAATACAGTTGAAATATTTACACATTAGTGATAAGAGAATTTCCAATCCCAGTGATAATAACAATCAATCAATAGCTCGGACCAATTTCCGAGCTTTGTAAGACCATGGGTATAATAATAATTAGTCAAAGACTCAGCTTATACAAAAGGTTAGTACAGTTTATTCAGAGAACGTTCTAAAATCAAGAATACAAAACAATTAATTTTATACTGACTTCTCACGCCCACACATTCACACAGCCATACGCACACACACACAAACAGACATGTTTGACACATGTCCTGCTACCCAGCCGCCAGAGCTTTGTGACCTTGTTCTTGACACATACTCCCTGTTCTCTCCCAATCTCTAGTCAGGTCGGCACCAAGCTCAGGCAGTCTGTGTTTAAAATATCATAAAGACATCGTTTTACCCTAATTCTGACTTGGACTACACATTTATTGATTATGATTTTATACATTCTAATCAATTCCATACAATTCTATGTTTCAAGGTGGGATTTTCTAATCATTCAATTAACAGACAATTCTCACCTATCAATTAGATGCGCTGAAATGAAAGCATCTATGAAAATAAACACTTTGATTATAGCCATTACATTAATTTTCTCATTTTTTTACTCCTAAGAGTCTAAGTCTTTGTGGGGAGGGGGATTCTACTAAGCTAACAGATGGACTTTCTTTTAAATGTATGCCACTTACTGTAAAAGGGAAGGGAAAACTCTTTGCTGAACTTTGGGCTCCACTTTTTCTGAGCGCACATGCAGTATAATGTGAGGGAACTGAATAGACTACAGCTTGGCAAACAAAACATAAACTTATGCACATAATCACATTTGTGGAGATAGGTCCAGACAAGGTTGCTGTATTGTACTGTACAGTACATATTGAGTACATCTTGAGTACCCACTATGGAAAGCTGGGACTCTCACGAACAGAGACTCCTTTTTGCTCAACGAGCCCCACAAGCTTCACGGGACTTGTCTAAAGTCGGTAACTCCGATGTGCCAACTTCTGTCTGTAGCATATGGATGGTTTGGGCTACAAACTAATATGACCGCACCTTCTGAGACTTTCACAAACACGTACAAAGGTAGCCCGACACTGGTTTAAAAATGAATGGACGTATTGAAGTAGTTTTGTGGCCAAAAAAGTGTTATGGGTATTTTTTTAAACTATTTCCTGAGCTTTCTTATATCTCTCAGATATAGGACAGACACTTCAAAACATAATTCCTTTTAATTTATTTTTGACTATCTGTTTTGCCATGTGTTATTCAATGCGTTTCTATGAGCTAATAGTAGTAAGGCCAAATTCAATGTTTCGTCAAATATATATATATATATATATATTATACCTACAAGGGTCCTAAAATGTTAAATCAAATATCTAAATATATATTCTTAATTCCATTCCTGTACTTTAGATTGTGTGTATTGTTAGATATTACTTGTTAGATATTGCTGCACTGTTAGAGCTAGAAACACAAGCACTTCGCTACACCCGCAATAACATCTGCTAAAAACATGTGACAAATATTATTTAATAATGTTTTTTTTAGATAGATCCTTGGTATAACCTAAATAATACCCCCAAACACACACACTCCCCCACCCCCCTCTAGGAACTTAGCTGTCAGCATAAACCATGCCATATCTGAAGAAGGGCATCCCTATTCTGAGCAACACATGCAAACAAACTTTGTGGTCATAGGTCAGCTTGCCAAAACATGAAATCAAGACCCACTTTGGAATATATCATGAACATTGGAGCTGCTGCTTTTTCTTCATCCACATGGTGGACCACTCAGAGTAAAATACTTTTTCAAATCCTCATCACCTCTCGATAACTACAATCTAACAACTACTGGTCTACAGTTATAGTGTTTTGACTGCACACTGCCGACTCTAAAAGGTAGTGACAGCATGTCTGTACGTTTTATTTTATTTTAAACTTGACTAATGCTAATAACCATGTTTTACTAAGCTGTATAAGGACTTAATGCATGCATATTTTCATTAATTGCAATTTACACTAAGTTTCCATCAGCAAAATTACTCTGGTAACCAGCTAGTAAGTTATTGCTCAGATGTATCTTACAACTGCACTCTCTTAAAACAATGGTCTAGAAAACAATGACTTCATTGAAAGAAATGGTTGAATGACTTTTTAAAATTGGATACTGGTATAGTTGCTGCAAAGAAATTACATCAAGAAATGTCATGAATTAACCCTAACCCTAACCATGTGGTTTGCAATCGACATTACAGTCTAAGATTTTCTGTAATTTCCATTTATGAATGGAATATGATGTAGGAATATGATATAATGAGATTGGTACAGCTAATGTATGTTACGTTGTCATAACCAAAAACTAAAGATATACTGCTCCATTGTTTATGTTTATGTTGCCATAGGAGACTTTGTAAACAAATGATGTAAAGCTTCAAATCAATTTAAAGAAATATGCATTTTGCTCTCCCTTAAGCTTTTGACTTCAGTTCCCACTGTCTGTTTGAAATGGGTTCTATGATGTGCATATTTATGTTATATCCCAGCATTAACACTTATCAAGAGCTTGGTGGCAAGTAGAATAAAGGTGTGTTAGTCCTAGACTAAAACAATACACTATATGCCCACAACACTGACTTGGCAAAAAAAATGTATACATAATATTTGAACTCAAAGTTGTCTTGAATGACCTCTTTGACATTAGTACATGTGCAGCAAATTTCAGCAACTACTTGTGCAGACTTTCGCATCTTGTTGACAACCTCAAGTTACATGAGTATTACAGGCTAATTAAATTTTTTGGGCAATTGATACCAACATTGAAGCTGAAATGTATGCTATTACTTAAATATGGCGCCAATAAAATCTGAATCTTTAATGATCTCTAGTTTTGACTGAAGTCATACATTGGTTTTCATATAAAATTATGTATTTTTTTCCATTTTTAGCTATTTTACTTTGACGTGCACATGCTGTTGGTGATTTTGGTTACGTACTGAATGCAGTTTTAAAAATGCAGTTACATCTTAGTGAGTTTCATTGTTGTGACTTTTGTATCCTTGCAACCAGATCGACCATATCTGGAGCAATGGTCACCCCTACATGTTTTGATGACTACAGTCTTTACAGTGTCCTGTCAGATGAGGAGCTGATGAAGCTGGCCATCGATCGCAGCCTCATTGAGGACAACAACTCTATTGGGTCAATTCAATCATCACAATCTGTGGATCGACAACCCAATTACCAGCCAAACCAATTTACGACTCGTGTCAGGCTCCCCTCTGCAAACAAGGCACATGTATGACTTTCCCGAGCCAATCCAAACCCAGCCAACCCACATCCAAACCCATCACCTGCAAACCCTCCATCAGCAGACCCTATTGTGTGAGTCTGTCAACCCTTTAACTTATTTTGACAGTATGTATTCCAGAAAGAATGAGTGTGAAAACAATTATTATTTTGATGAGCATTAAGTTGGTATTATAATTCCAAAATGCCCAACATAGAAATCCGATGCTGAGTGTTGATACATTTCCCTAACAGGGACAGCTGTAATAAGGGTGTTCCTCAAATGTGTGTCCTGATGCTGCTAATGTTTAGCAAGATCCACAATGACACTAAACTGAATGACAAATTTCCCCTTCCTTTTTGTCTATGCTTCAGAGATGCAAGACCCCTGGTGAATGTGATCAAGAATGGGGATTTAAAGGCTCTGAAAGAGATAGTGAAATGCAACCCAATGAGTCTCTTGGTACCAAATGAGGGAGGATGGATGTCTCTCCACGAAGCTGCATATTACGGTCAAATAGAATGCCTCAAGATTATATTAAGAGGTGAGAGTGAAATAAAGACAAGTGTAATTGAGAATGGTTTCTATTTTATACACCACAAGTCTTGAATCTCAGGCAGATCCTTTATTAGTACATGTTGATTATTTTTCATTTTCTTGGGTCACAAAGTTTTGTTGTCGTTCCTATAGCCCATCCTGGTATGGTGAACACATGTGGTAGTTACAATCAGACCCCACTTCTTTTGGCTGCCGCCTTTCACCGAGTGAACTGTGTTGAGTGCCTTCTGGACAGAGGTGCCAATCCAGACATTGCCAATGAGAATGGAGAAACACCACTCTTCAAAGGTAAACAAATCCTACAGATGTTAGATCTTAACTTGATCACTCTTTTGTCAAGGAGAATTTTCCTGATGCATCAGGAAATTCAAATGAGCCTCGCTAGTGGCTAAAAATAAGTAGTATTCTTTCTCTCCATGCGGGGGCAGTCAAGTCATCGGAATCAGGGCTCGCTATCTTAAAATAATGTTCTCGTTTCCTCAAGCACTATAGGCATAGGTCCTATTACTGCAACATTCAAATGTACCAAAATGTATCTGAAATGCAGCCATACACATCAACAACTGTCATTTTAATAACACAATATAGATATTGGCAAAGGTGCAAAGTACTACTTAAGTAGTTTTGGGGGTATCTGTACTTTACTTCACTACATTCCTAAAGAAAATGATATACCTTTTACTCCTTACATTTTCCCTGACACCCAAAAGTACTTCTTACATTTTGAATGCTTAGCAGGACAGGTAAATGGTCAAATTCACGCACTTATCAAGAGAACATCCCTGGTCATCCCTACTACCTGATCTGGCGGACTGTGCCTCTGCCTATCCGTAATTTAAAAAACAAGAAAATGGTGCCTTCTGTTTTGCTTCATATAAGGAATTTGAAATTATTTCTACCTTTACTTTTACTTTTGATACATAAGTATATTTAAAACCAAATACTTTTGCTAAAGTAATATTTCACTGGGTGACTTTCACTTTTACTTGAGTCATTTACTTTGACTCAAGTATGACAATTGGGAATTTTTCCAACAGTGGATATTGTTCTCCACTAGGCTTTAACTTAGTGTGTCTAGTGTATCCCAAGGATTCGATTCCGGCCCAAGCTCTTCTGGTACTAATGATGCAATCCAACGATGACTTGATGTAGTTACACATTTCAGGGTTAATTTACCCAGATCTTGATAAGAAATAACCATACCAGACACTTAAGGATAACATGAATAATAAAATAATAATAGTCAGTAGGGTAGGCTATACTAAGATTAGTTTCCATTTAAACAAAGTGCCAGGTAAATACTTTACTTCTATAGCAAGGTTTCCATCCTATTGGCGACAGTTTCATGAAAATATCCGCATGGAGAAAATATGCGAATTTCCCACCAGTGGTATGTTTCCACCAAACGGATATGTGCGTGATGACAAAGTGCACACAAAATGTACTTTTTCACTTAAGTTTTCATCTACCGAATAAAAATCTGAAGTTCAATGTGTTTACATTACATTTTCAACTCGACCTATAGTTTTTCTACAAACTGTTGCGTTAAATAGCAAATGTGCCTACTCTGTTCTTGACACTTGAGCTCTAGTTAACCTCTGGCAGATACAGTGCCGGTAATCTAATCTATCGTACATGATGAGATTATTATGGATAAGAGCGAGAATATTTTCAATTGTCAAACGGCAGTCAAGCATCGATTATCAAGTCACCAGAATAAGACCCTCAATATTTATTGGAAAGGAGAATCAAGCTCATCGCCATGCACTTTCACCACCCTGTGAAGTGAATCATTATTTGTTTCATTTGTAGCCTAAGAAACTGCATGGTTTCCCAAGTCGTAGCGGGAGGTTCACACACCATATCATCATGTGACTTCAGAATTCTATGGCAGGTTATTTAAGTGTCAGCCATTGTTGCCAGAACGACGCAATTTACTACAATCTGCCACCATCTACCACAAACGGTCGCGACAAAAGCTCAAAAGAAAGAACCACTGTATGTTCAGGTTAGAATAATTTGGTAAGCGACATTATTTGGTTTTCTTGCTGGGGAACATAAATAATCCAAAAGTACAGATATCAATTGTGATAGTCAACTCAATCATCTTTTTCCTGCCAAGGTCATTTACCGGTCATGTCTAGACGGGATACAGAGTTTGTCAAATTGAAATCAAAAGTGTATTTTTGCATTTCAGCAAACCCTAAACCTTTTTCTAAGCTTAAGATCATAACTTGCTTCATTCATTCTCCCAACTTGCTATGAAAAGTACATTTGACAAAAGCTGTATCCCTTCTAGACAAAACCGGTTTTACCCTCCATCCTCCTTCTCTTCTGAACCTCTCCTTTTTTGAAGGGTATTACAGGGACAAGCTGTAAATAAAAACACACACATACACAAAAACCTGTGATTTCTAATACATGGCACAAAAAGCTTACTGAGATGACATTTAGGCACAGACAGACAGACAGAGAGACAGAGAGAGACATAAAGAGAGAGAGTGCAATGCATAGGAGGATGCTGCATTGGCCTGACCCGCTGATCTAGCTAACTTTAGCTAGCTACATGGTTGACTCTGCAGCTAGCTAGCTTAGCCAGCTTACCTAGTGGCAACCTAATGTTTATTGCAAACGAATTAGTTCGCTATTGCCACACACATCTGATTAATTCTGTTCACTCTTTACGCCACAGACAAGTTGGCTGACAAATATAGATCATATGGGGAGCTAAAAACAGAAGATTTAACTACTTTTTCCTCCCCAGTTGGTAGTCTTGTCCCCTCGCTGCAACTCCCGTACGGACTCTGGAGAGGCGAAGGTCTAGAGCCGTGAGTCCTCTGAAACACAACCCAACAAAGCTGCACTGCTTCTTGACACAATGCCTGCTAAACCCAGAAGTCAGCCACACCAATATGTCAGAGGAAACACCTTACAACCGTGTGCCACTGTGCTCAGCAAGCTACAGGGTGACTGGACAAGGATATCCCTGCGGGCAAACCCTCCCCTAAGCCAGACAACGCAGGGCCAACTGTGTGTCACCCCATGCGTCTCCCAGTCATGCTGAAAACAGGAAAGGGCCTTCCTCAAACTTCCAAAAAGTTGGAAGCACAGAATCATCTAGAATGTCATTACATGCTGTAGCATTAAGATTTCCCTTCACTGGAACTAGGGCCTTGCACGAACCATGAAAAACAGCCACAAACCATTATTTCTATTCCACCAAACGTTACAGTTGGCACTATGCATTGGTGCAGGTAGCTTTCTCATGGCATCCGCCAAACCCAGATTTGTCCGTCGGACCGCCAGATGGTGAAGTATGATTCATTACTCCAGAGACTGTATTTCCACTGCTGCAGAGTCCAATGGCGGAGAACTTTACACCACTCCAGCCGACACTTGGTATTGCGCATCTGATCTTAAGCTTGTGTGCGGCTGCTTGGCCATGGAAAACTGGTGCAAACTAACACAGACAGGAACAAGGACAATCACCCACAAACACACAGTGAAACCCAGGCTACCTAAATATGGTTCCCAATCAGAGACAATGACTAACACCTGCCTCTGATTGAGAACCATATCAGGCCAGACATAGAAATAGACAAACAAGACATCCAACATAGAATGCCCACCCAGCTCACGTCCTGACCAACACTAAAACAAGGAAAACACACACGAACGATGGTCAGAACGTGACAGTACCCCCCCTCCAAGGTGCGGACTCCGGACGCACAACCTAAACCTATAGGGGAGGGTGTGGGTGGGCATCTCTCCGCGGTGGCAGCTCTGGCGCTGGACGTGGACCCCACTCCATAATAGTCTTAGTCCACCTCCTTAGCGTCCCTAGATAGGTTACCCTCCTTAATGACAGCTTGGGACAGAGGGGCAGCTCGGGACAGAGGGGCAGCTCGGGACAGAGGTAGCTCGGGACAGAGGGGCAGCTAAGCACTGAGAGGAAGCTCAGCACTGAGAGGAAGCTCAGCACTGAGAGGAAGCTCAGCACTGAGAGGAAGCCCAGGCAGGTAGTTGGATCCAGCAGATCCTGGCTGGCTGGCGGTTCTGGCAGATCCTGGCTGACTAGCGGATCTGGAAGAGTCTGGTTGACTGGCAGATCTGGAAGAGTCTGATTGACTGGCAGATCTGGAAGAGTCTGGTTGACTGGCAGATCTGGAAGAGTCTGGTTGACTGGCAGATCTGGAAGAGTCTGGCTGACTGGCAGATCTGGAAGAGTCTGGTTGACTGGCAGATCTGGAAGAGTCTGGTTGACTGGCAGATCTGGAAGAGTCTGGCTGACTGGCAGATCTGAAAGAGTCTGGCTGACTGGCAGATCTGGAAGAGTCTGGTTGACTGGCAGATCTGGAAGAGTCTGGTTGACTGGCAGATCTGGAAGAGTCTGGTTGACTGGCAGATCTGGAAGAGTCTGGCTGACTGGCAGTTCTGGCTGCTCCATGCTGACTGGCTGCTCTGGCTGCTCCATGCTGACTGGCTGCTCCATGCTGACTGGCAGCTCTGGCTGCTCCATGCTGACTGGCTGCTCTGGCTGCTCCATGCTGACTGGCGGCCCTGGCTGCTCCATGCTGACTGGCGGCCCTGGCTGCTCCATGCTGACTGGCGGCCCTGGCTGCTCCATGCTGACTGGCGGCCCTGGCTGCTCCATGCAGACTGGCAGCTCTGGCGGCTCCATGCAGACTGGCAGCTCTGGCGGCTCCATGCAGACTGGCAGCTTTGGCGGCATCCTGCAGACTGGCAGCTCTGGCGGCTCCTTGCAGACTGGCAGCTCCTTGCAGACTGGCAGCTCTATGCAGACTGGCAGCTCCTTGCAAACTGGCAGCTCTATGCAGACTGGCAGCTCTATACAGACTGGCAGCTCCTTGCAGACTGGCAGCTCCTTGCAGACTGGCAGTTCTGAACAAGCAGGAGACTCCGGCAGTGCTGTAGAGGCGGAAGGCTCTGGCAGCGCTGGACAGGCGAGGCGCACTGTAGGCCTGATGCGTGGTGCTGGCACTGGTGGTACTGGGCCAAGGACACGCACAGGAAGCCTGGTGCGGGGAGCTGCTACCGGAGGACTGGGGTGTGGAGGTGGTACTGGGTAGACCGGACCGTGCAGGCGCACTGGAGCTCTTGAGCACCGAGCCTGCCCAACCTTACCCGGTTGAATGGTCCCGGTCGCCCTGCCAGTGCGGCGAGGTGGAACCTTGGGGCGGCTACACTCCCCTGGTTTAGCTCCCCTGGTTTAGCCCAGGGTCCTCTCCCGTTGAGGATTTCCGTTGCGCATTTTGGAAACTGTTTTTTTCTGGATCAAACGCGCCAAATAAATTGACATTTTGGATATATATGGACGGAATTAATCGAACAAAAGGACCAATTGTGATGTTTATGGGACATATTGGAGTGCCACCAAAAGAAGCTTGTGGATTTTTTCTCAGGTTTTTGCCTGCCATATGAGTTCTGTTATACTCACAGACATCATTCAAACAGTTTAAGAAACTTCAGAGTGTTTTCTATTCAGATCTACTAATTATATGTATATTCTAGCTTTTACGGCTGTAGCAGGCAGCTTAATTTAGGCACGTTTTTCATCCAAGCTACCCAATACTGCCCCCTACCCCAAAGAAGTTAAACTGCAATATGTAACTTTTTTGGGTGACCCAACCAAATTCACATAGAAATGTGAGTTATAGACCTGTCCTTCTAATTGAAAGCAATGTTAAGAAGCTGTAGATCTGTTCGATATGCGCCAGTTCTATGCTTTCCGTTCTTAAGTTTAGTTTGTGTGTCTTTTACTTTCGGTTCTGTACAACAGCTTCGAACAAATGAAAATACAATATTTTTAGTTCTGGAAAATATATTTCACAGCGGTTTAGATAGTACAATGATTCTCTGCACAATGACAGCTGGTTTTGTCACATAAACAGAAATTAGGCGAGCTATTAGAATTTTAGCAACCAGGAAATGGAGGAGTGATTTTTGCATGATGCACGTTTAAGGTTACAACCACAAAATGTAAACACTTCGTAATGGCTGAAATGGACTCAATGGAACACAAAGCTTTTCCTTGCATCTATAGGAATGGGTATTTAATGCACCATCTTGACAGTCAAAATAGAATAAATATTTTTTTGTGCAATTGAAAAAGTAAGAATTTAATACAGTTGAAATATTTACACATTAGTGATAAGAGAATTTCCAATCCCAGTGATAATAACAATCAATCAATAGCTCGGACCAATTTCCGAGCTTTGTAAGACCATGGGTATAATAATAATTAGTCAAAGACTCAGCTTATACAAAAGGTTAGTACAGTTTATTCAGAGAACGTTCTAAAATCAAGAATACAAAACAATTAATTTTATACTGACTTCTCACGCCCACACATTCACACAGCCATACGCACACACACACAAACAGACATGTTTGACACATGTCCTGCTACCCAGCCGCCAGAGCTTTGTGACCTTGTTCTTGACACATACTCCCTGTTCTCTCCCAATCTCTAGTCAGGTCGGCACCAAGCTCAGGCAGTCTGTGTTTAAAATATCATAAAGACATCGTTTTACCCTAATTCTGACTTGGACTACACATTTATTGATTATGATTTTATACATTCTAATCAATTCCATACAATTCTATGTTTCAAGGTGGGATTTTCTAATCATTCAATTAACAGACAATTCTCACCTATCAATTAGATGCGCTGAAATGAAAGCATCTATGAAAATAAACACTTTGATTATAGCCATTACATTAATTTTCTCATTTTTTTACTCCTAAGAGTCTAAGTCTTTGTGGGGAGGGGGATTCTACTAAGCTAACAGATGGACTTTCTTTTAAATGTATGCCACTTACTGTAAAAGGGAAGGGAAAACTCTTTGCTGAACTTTGGGCTCCACTTTTTCTGAGCGCACATGCAGTATAATGTGAGGGAACTGAATAGACTACAGCTTGGCAAACAAAACATAAACTTATGCACATAATCACATTTGTGGAGATAGGTCCAGACAAGGTTGCTGTATTGTACTGTACAGTACATATTGAGTACATCTTGAGTACCCACTATGGAAAGCTGGGACTCTCACGAACAGAGACTCCTTTTTGCTCAACGAGCCCCACAAGCTTCACGGGACTTGTCTAAAGTCGGTAACTCCGATGTGCCAACTTCTGTCTGTAGCATATGGATGGTTTGGGCTACAAACTAATATGACCGCACCTTCTGAGACTTTCACAAACACGTACAAAGGTAGCCCGACACTGGTTTAAAAATGAATGGACGTATTGAAGTAGTTTTGTGGCCAAAAAAGTGTTATGGGTATTTTTTTAAACTATTTCCTGAGCTTTCTTATATCTCTCAGATATAGGACAGACACTTCAAAACATAATTCCTTTTAATTTATTTTTGACTATCTGTTTTGCCATGTGTTATTCAATGCGTTTCTATGAGCTAATAGTAGTAAGGCCAAATTCAATGTTTCGTCAAATATATATATATATATATATATTATACCTACAAGGGTCCTAAAATGTTAAATCAAATATCTAAATATATATTCTTAATTCCATTCCTGTACTTTAGATTGTGTGTATTGTTAGATATTACTTGTTAGATATTGCTGCACTGTTAGAGCTAGAAACACAAGCACTTCGCTACACCCGCAATAACATCTGCTAAAAACATGTGACAAATATTATTTAATAATGTTTTTTTTAGATAGATCCTTGGTATAACCTAAATAATACCCCCAAACACACACACTCCCCCACCCCCCTCTAGGAACTTAGCTGTCAGCATAAACCATGCCATATCTGAAGAAGGGCATCCCTATTCTGAGCAACACATGCAAACAAACTTTGTGGTCATAGGTCAGCTTGCCAAAACATGAAATCAAGACCCACTTTGGAATATATCATGAACATTGGAGCTGCTGCTTTTTCTTCATCCACATGGTGGACCACTCAGAGTAAAATACTTTTTCAAATCCTCATCACCTCTCGATAACTACAATCTAACAACTACTGGTCTACAGTTATAGTGTTTTGACTGCACACTGCCGACTCTAAAAGGTAGTGACAGCATGTCTGTACGTTTTATTTTATTTTAAACTTGACTAATGCTAATAACCATGTTTTACTAAGCTGTATAAGGACTTAATGCATGCATATTTTCATTAATTGCAATTTACACTAAGTTTCCATCAGCAAAATTACTCTGGTAACCAGCTAGTAAGTTATTGCTCAGATGTATCTTACAACTGCACTCTCTTAAAACAATGGTCTAGAAAACAATGACTTCATTGAAAGAAATGGTTGAATGACTTTTTAAAATTGGATACTGGTATAGTTGCTGCAAAGAAATTACATCAAGAAATGTCATGAATTAACCCTAACCCTAACCATGTGGTTTGCAATCGACATTACAGTCTAAGATTTTCTGTAATTTCCATTTATGAATGGAATATGATGTAGGAATATGATATAATGAGATTGGTACAGCTAATGTATGTTACGTTTGTCATAACCAAAAACTAAAGATATACTGCTCCATTGTTTATGTTTATGTTGCCATAGGAGACTTTGTAAACAAATGATGTAAAGCTTCAAATCAATTTAAAGAAATATGCATTTTGCTCTCCCTTAAGCTTTTGACTTCAGTTCCCACTGTCTGTTTGAAATGGGTTCTATGATGTGCATATTTATGTTATATCCCAGCATTAACACTTATCAAGAGCTTGGTGGCAAGTAGAATAAAGGTGTGTTAGTCCTAGACTAAAACAATACACTATATGCCCACAACACTGACTTGGCAAAAAAAATGTATACATAATATTTGAACTCAAAGTTGTCTTGAATGACCTCTTTGACATTAGTACATGTGCAGCAAATTTCAGCAACTACTTGTGCAGACTTTCGCATCTTGTTGACAACCTCAAGTTACATGAGTATTACAGGCTAATTAAATTTTTTGGGCAATTGATACCAACATTGAAGCTGAAATGTATGCTATTACTTAAATATGGCGCCAATAAAATCTGAATCTTTAATGATCTCTAGTTTTGACTGAAGTCATACATTGGTTTTCATATAAAATATGTATTTTTTTCCATTTTTAGCTATTTTACTTTGACGTGCACATGCTGTTGGTGATTTTGGTTACGTACTGAATGCAGTTTTAAAAATGCAGTTACATCTTAGTGAGTTTCATTGTTGTGACTTTTGTATCCTTGCAACCAGATCGACCATATCTGGAGCAATGGTCACCCCTACATGTTTTGATGACTACAGTCTTTACAGTGTCCTGTCAGATGAGGAGCTGATGAAGCTGGCCATCGATCGCAGCCTCATTGAGGACAACAACTCTATTGGGTCAATTCAATCATCACAATCTGTGGATCGACAACCCAATTACCAGCCAAACCAATTTACGACTCGTGTCAGGCTCCCCTCTGCAACAAGGCACATGTATGACTTTCCCCGAGCCAATCCAAACCCAGCCAACCCACATCCAAACCCATCACCTGCAAACCCTCCATCAGCAGACCCTATTGTGTGAGTCTGTCAACCCTTTAACTTATTTTGACAGTATGTATTCCAGAAAGAATGAGTGTGAAAACAATTATTATTTTGATGAGCATTAAGTTGGTATTATAATTCCAAAATGCCCAACATAGAAATCCGATGCTGAGTGTTGATACATTTCCCTAACAGGGACAGCTGTAATAAGGGTGTTCCTCAAATGTGTGTCCTGATGCTGCTAATGTTTAGCAAGATCCACAATGACACTAAACTGAATGACAAATTTCCCCTTCCTTTTTGTCTATGCTTCAGAGATGCAAGACCCCTGGTGAATGTGATCAAGAATGGGGATTTAAAGGCTCTGAAAGAGATAGTGAAATGCAACCCAATGAGTCTCTTGGTACCAAATGAGGGAGGATGGATGTCTCTCCACGAAGCTGCATATTACGGTCAAATAGAATGCCTCAAGATTATATTAAGAGGTGAGAGTGAAATAAAGACAAGTGTAATTGAGAATGGTTTCTATTTTATACACACAAGTCTTGAATCTCAGGCAGATCCTTTATTAGTACATGTTGATTATTTTTCATTTTCTTGGGTCACAAAGTTTTGTTGTCGTTCCTATAGCCCATCCTGGTATGGTGAACACATGTGGTAGTTACAATCAGACCCCACTTCTTTTGGCTGCCGCCTTTCACCGAGTGAACTGTGTTGAGTGCCTTCTGGACAGAGGTGCCAATCCAGACATTGCCAATGAGAATGGAGAAACACCACTCTTCAAAGGTAAACAAATCCTACAGATGTTAGATCTTAACTTGATCACTCTTTTGTCAAGGAGAATTTTCCTGATGCATCAGGAAATTCAAATGAGCCTCGCTAGTGGCTAAAAATAAGTAGTATTCTTTCTCTCCATGCGGGGGCAGTCAAGTCATCGGAATCAGGGCTCGCTATCTTAAAATAATGTTCTCGTTTCCTCAAGCACTATAGGCATAGGTCCTATTACTGCAACATTCAAATGTACCAAAATGTATCTGAAATGCAGCCATACACATCAACAACTGTCATTTTAATAACACAATATAGATATTGGCAAAGGTGCAAAGTACTACTTAAGTAGTTTTGGGGGGTATCTGTACTTTACTTCACTACATTCCTAAAGAAAATGATATACCTTTTACTCCTTACATTTTCCCTGACACCCAAAAGTACTTCTTACATTTTGAATGCTTAGCAGGACAGGTAAATGGTCAAATTCACGCACTTATCAAGAGAACATCCCTGGTCATCCCTACTACCTGATCTGGCGGACTGTGCCTCTGCCTATCCGTAATTTAAAAAACAAGAAAATGGTGCCTTCTGTTTTGCTTCATATAAGGAATTTGAAATTATTTCTACCTTTACTTTTACTTTTGATACATAAGTATATTTAAAACCAAATACTTTTGCTAAAGTAATATTTCACTGGGTGACTTTCACTTTTACTTGAGTCATTTACTTTGACTCAAGTATGACAATTGGGAATTTTTCCAACAGTGGATATTGTTCTCCACTAGGCTTTAACTTAGTGTGTCTAGTGTATCCCAAGGATTCGATTCCGGCCCAAGCTCTTCTGGTACTAATGATGCAATCCAACGATGACTTGATGTAGTTACACATTTCAGGGTTAATTTACCCCAGATCTTGATAAGAAATAACCATACCAGACACTTAAGGATAACATGAATAATAAAATAATAATAGTCAGTAGGGTAGGCTATACTAAGATTAGTTTCCATTTAAACAAAGTGCCAGGTAAATACTTTACTTCTATAGCAAGGTTTCCATCCTATTGGCGACAGTTTCATGAAAATATCCGCATGGAGAAAATATGCGAATTTCCCACCAGTGGTATGTTTCCACCAAACGGATATGTGCGTGATGACAAAGTGCACACAAAATGTACTTTTTCACTTAAGTTTTCATCTACCGAATAAAAATCTGAAGTTCAATGTGTTTACATTACATTTTCAACTCGACCTATAGTTTTTCTACAAACTGTTGCGTTAAATAGCAAATGTGCCTACTCTGTTCTTGACACTTGAGCTCTAGTTAACCTCTGGCAGATACAGTGCCGGTAATCTAATCTATCGTACATGATGAGATTATTATGGATAAGAGCGAGAATATTTTCAATTGTCAAACGGCAGTCAAGCATCGATTATCAAGTCACCAGAATAAGACCCTCAATATTTATTGGAAAGGAGAATCAAGCTCATCGCCATGCACTTTCACCACCCTGTGAAGTGAATCATTATTTGTTTCATTTGTAGCCTAAGAAACTGCATGGTTTCCCAAGTCGTAGCGGGAGGTTCACACACCATATCATCATGTGACTTCAGAATTCTATGGCAGGTTATTTAAGTGTCAGCCATTGTTGCCAGAACGACGCAATTTACTACAATCTGCCACCATCTACCACAAACGGTCGCGACAAAAGCTCAAAAGAAAGAACCACTGTATGTTCAGGTTAGAATAATTTGGTAAGCGACATTATTTGGTTTTCTTGCTGGGGAACATAAATAATCCAAAAGTACAGATATCAATTGTGATAGTCAACTCAATCATCTTTTTCCTGCCAAGGTCATTTACCGGTCATGTCTAGACGGGATACAGAGTTTGTCAAATTGAAATCAAAAGTGTATTTTTGCATTTCAGCAAACCCTAAACCTTTTTCTAAGCTTAAGATCATAACTTGCTTCATTCATTCTCCCAACTTGCTATGAAAAGTACATTTGACAAAAGCTGTATCCCTTCTAGACAAAACCGGTTTTACCCTCCATCCTCCTTCTCTTCTGAACCTCTCCTTTTTTGAAGGGTATTACAGGGACAAGCTGTAAATAAAAACACACACATACACAAAAACCTGTGATTTCTAATACATGGCACAAAAAGCTTACTGAGATGACATTTAGGCACAGACAGACAGACAGAGAGACAGAGAGAGACATAAAGAGAGAGAGTGCAATGCATAGGAGGATGCTGCATTGGCCTGACCCGCTGATCTAGCTAACTTTAGCTAGCTACATGGTTGACTCTGCAGCTAGCTAGCTTAGCCAGCTTACCTAGTGGCAACCTAATGTTTATTGCCAAACGAATTAGTTCGCTATTGCCACACACATCTGATTAATCTGTTCACTCTTTACGCCACAGACAAGTTGGCTGACAAATATAGATCATATGGGGAGCTAAAAACAGAAGATTTAACTACTTTTTCTCCCCAGTTGGTAGTCTTGTCCCCTCGCTGCAACTCCCGTACGGACTCTGGAGAGGCGAAGGTCTAGAGCCGTGAGTCCTCTGAAACACAACCCAACAAAGCTGCACTGCTTCTTGACACAATGCCTGCTAAACCCAGAAGTCAGCCACACCAATATGTCAGAGGAAACACCTTACAACCGTGTGCCACTGTGCTCAGCAAGCTACAGGGTGACTGGACAAGGATATCCCTGCCGGGCAAACCCTCCCCTAAGCCAGACAACGCAGGGCCAACTGTGTGTCACCCCATGCGTCTCCCAGTCATGCTGAAACAGGAAAGGGCCTTCCTCAAACTTCCAAAAAGTTGGAAGCACAGAATCATCTAGAATGTCATTACATGCTGTAGCATTAAGATTTCCCTTCACTGGAACTAGGGCCTTGCACGAACCATGAAAAACAGCCACAAACCATTATTTCTATTCCACCAAACGTTACAGTTGGCACTATGCATTGGTGCAGGTAGCTTTCTCATGGCATCCGCCAAACCCAGATTTGTCCGTCGGACCGCCAGATGGTGAAGTATGATTCATTACTCCAGAGACTGTATTTCCACTGCTGCAGAGTCCAATGGCGGAGAACTTTACACCACTCCAGCCGACACTTGGTATTGCGCATCTGATCTTAAGCTTGTGTGCGGCTGCTTGGCCATGGAAACCCATTTCATAAAGATCCTGACAAACAGTTATTGTGTTGACGTTGCTACCAGAGACAGTTTGGAACTCGGTAGTGAGTGTTGCAACCGAGGACAGAATTTTTAGGTGCTCCTGTTCTGTGAGTTTGTGTGGCCTACCACTTTGCAGCTGAGCCGTTGTTGCTACTAGACATTTCCACATCACAATAACAGCACTTACAGTTGACTCAGGCATCTTTTGCAGGGCAGGAATTTGACAAACTGACTTGTTGGAAAGGGGGCATCCTATGACGGTGCCACATTTCAAGTCACTGAGCTCTTCAGTAAGGCCATTCTACTGCCAATGTTGGTCCATGGAAATTGTATGGCTGTGTACTTGATTTTTACAGCTGTCAGCAACGGGTGTGACTGAAATAGCCGAATCCACTAATTTGTCCACATACTTTGTGTATATAGTGTATCTTCGAAATGCTTATCTTACTCCAGAAATATATCATATTACAAAGGCAGAAGGTCATTAAAGTGCAGTTTATCTTTGATCGCTGATTTGGCTAAGAACCAAAGAACAAGAAATCCTCAGGAGTGAAGACTAGTGATGTGCAGTTCGCGAACAATTCTTACTTTTTGAATGACTCTTTTTACTGACAAGAGTCACAATTAATTTTTTCCAAGTTACTCGTTCATTTTAGTCTGCTGGCTGCAATGAATTCTACAGCAGGATTAATATGTGCTCCTCCAGCTCAGCAGCTACAGAGATGTGCTCCAACCAGTAACTGTCTATCATGTACACGACAGGAAATAGACATGTTTAGAACTGATAATTGATCACATGGTGCAAGAACGAATGCTATTCATTTATTGAATGTTACTTGATGGACACAGCTTTTCGTACAACCAAAACACACTCAGCCTGCCTCTGCTCAAAACTCGAACTCGAGAACTAATTGTTTGGGGGCTGCTGCAGGTCACTAACAATATTGTGCTAATCTCTCTCGCGCCATCAAGCAGTTGCCTTACAGCTCAATCTGAATTCTCCCGCTGCTCTAACGTCCGTGGATGTAGCATAGCATTTGGGGCGGAGCACGGAGTTAGGGTAGCCAGGCAAGCCGAGCAGTGTCATTACGCCAAGAGTGGTTCACAATCTAGTCTGGTTGTGGCCGCAACTAGACCTCGTTTTAAAGGTATCAATAGACAGCACCAATAACAAGCCCCATATGGTGAACGAGAGACTTATAGAATCATGATTCTTTCGAGTTTGTAGTTCATAATTCACCGGTAGGGGGTCCTACGTGCTCTGGGCATTAGAAATTACTTGAGTAAGAGTTTAAGTATAGCCCACAGAGAATAACTAGAAAAGTACTAGTTTCTCCAAAAATTCAAAGGGTAGTAGTGGGCCAGATTTGAACCCATGACTACTTTGACATATGTATGCCATGGTTACTGGCTGTACCTGCTGGACCACACAGGCACTGAGACAACCAAACATTTAGTCTGACTATTGGTTGCCTTCAACATATAATAAAATAATTGATATAAAAAATTATTTTCCCAAAAGAAAAATACATCTACCCATACAAATATTGTCAATTTATTATAATCTACATTAGAATTCACACGAGACACGCAGCCTATATAGGCTACTTGACTGACGCCCAGTGGACCTGCAGACTAATTTATTGTATAGCCTACAAACACCGATTCCAGCTGCCCTCTGGCGGCGGTTAAAATATGAATTATACATTAAAATCCTCCTGCTGCAGGATTATTTTCCTCCTGTGACGAAATGGGTCATATTAAGATCTGACATCTGTAGGTGTTAGCTCTTGGGGCTAAGACAAGTCTCCAGGTGTCAAGCTAGGTTACTGGTCATACTGGTGAAGTCCACCACTGTTACACAATCAGCTTATGTTTTACAAACAGCAATATCCAACAAAAATTGATCTGTGTTGTTTGTCACAATGCGTTTTCAGCTTGCGAGAAGCCCAATGTGGAGATTGTAGACCACCTCCTGAAGTATGGAGCCTCAGTACACAAGGCTTGTGTTCAGGGTGTGACACCTCTCCATGAAGCAGCCGGGCATGCTAACGTGGAAATTTGCCAGATGTTGTTGGAGGCCGGGGCCAAGCTTAATGCAGTCAATAATTACAGGATGGAACCTTTCTATACGGCAACACAGAATGGGGGAGTGGACGTGTTGCACTTCTTGATTAGAAAAGGTGAGTCGTTTTCAAATTTTCACATGCCAGTTTCAAGATTATTTTTAATTGATTGTTTTAAAGATGCAGTCTGGGATCGTAAGCACAACAAGTTCATAACATATTGAACCTGAACTCTACTTTAATGTCCAAACCCTTGTTGATGGGTTTCCTACATCTTGGAGAAAGTTTTATGTTCTTTACAATGGCATGAATATAATTGAAAATAACCATTAAGCATGCAGACCATCTGTTGCTGGTGATGTTGTGGTGTTGCCAGTTTTCCTTCATTTCAACATTGTATGAATGTTGTGTATGCTCTTGTATATTGTAGGTGCTGATATAAACTGCCAGGCAAGGAAGGGGGAAACACCTCTGTACGAGGCAAGTAAGAATGGTTACAAGGAAGTTGTGGAACTGCTTCTATCTCATAAAGCAGATGCTAACCGAACAACTAAGTCTGGCCTCCTGCCTCTTCATATTGCTGTCCAGAAAGGACATTTTGAGTGAGTGCAATTAATTGATTGATTGGTTAATTTAAAGTATTGGTTTCTCTTCAAGCCAAACATTTCCCTTTCAATTTGATCCCTGTGCTTCCCCTCTGTAGCATTGTGTCCATGCTGATCCCTGCCACCAGCAAGGTCAAAGTTCAACGCAGTGGCATCAGTCCCCTCCACCTGGCTGCCGAGTACAACCGGGACTGGATCCTGGAGATCCTTATCGAGGCAGGCTATGACGTCAATTTCCAGCTCGCAGAAGACCGATCCAAAATGTATGAGGACCATCGCAGCACAGCACTCTACTTTGCTGTCTCCAACAGCAACCTAGAGGCGGCTGAAATGCTTCTGGATGCAGGCGCTAACCCCAACCTTGATATGTTCAACCCTCTTCTTGTCGCTGTGAGGCAGGGTTACATGGAAATGATCACCGCTCTGGTGGAGCATGGAGCTAACATGAATGCGTCCATCCCCACACACCCCTGCTCCTTCCCGGCAGTGGTCATGCTCGGTATGAAGTATCTGCACATCCTGAACTATCTGAAGTATCTGATGTCCAATGGCTGTGATGCCCTTTCCTGTTTTGATTGCACATATGGCAGCAAGCCACACCCACCCCTGAAAATTTCAAGAAGGGTCAGCATCTTTGGCGAAACTTTGCGCTACGTTATTGATGAGGACGAAGCTCGACGCAACACTTGCGTCCAGGTAGGTTGGGTTTATGTGCAATGTAGATAGTTTGCTGGTCTATTAGTTTCCAATTCCATCTCGGGTAGTTCTTTGAATCCAATTTTAACCCTTAATTTTCAGTTCTGTGAGGCAATCTCCGATCCGACAATTAGCCGCTGGGCAGGACCCATCATAGATGTGCTCCTGGATTACGTTGGCCATGTGAAACTCTGCTCCCGGCTGATCGAGAACCTGGATAGCTACAGTGACTGGGCAGGGATCAAGGTGAAAGCAAGTAAGTGAGCTTACACCATAGAGTTACACAATATACCGAAACTTCAGTTCTCAATATTAGAACATGAAAAATGGGTACAAGAATTTTTGTTACTTTTGTTGACTGTCAAACTGTAGCATACAAGCCAATGTACCCGTTACACAGCGTGAGCGTACCGTGCCTGCTTCACTTCGGCTGCACTAGGATTCTGAGCAGCATCATGTTAGGTCCCCATTCATACTGCACACTTGAATGATGCAGCATGGCATGTAGAAATAATTAAACGGTTCATTCCTGTTTGCAAAGCAATGTCCATACAGGCTAGAACACTTTACAATGCAAGAAGATACCGGTAGCTTTCAGCTTTGTAGACTAACTTTCCTTGCCAGCTTAAAGCCAACATGAAATCACTACCCCTAGTACTGATAATACGCAAACCATAACTCAAAATGTGCCGATTTCAAAGCCGATTGCCACCAAAACATTATTAATTCACTTAATAGGTCTCTCGCTCACGTCTCTCCCAAAGATTATCTATTGCCTCAGCGAACCGACTCTGATTAATCAGATGTGTGTGGCAATAGCTAACTAATAAACATTAGGTTGCAATAAACATTAGGTTGCCACTAGATTAACTGGCTAGCTGCAGTGTCAACCGTGTAGCTAGCTAACGTTAGCTAGATCAATGGGTCAGTCCACCACAGCATCTCTCTCTCTCTCTCTCTCTCTCTCTCTCTGTCTCTCTCTCTCTCTCTCATTTTGTTTACCATTCAAATAAATTATTACCATTATTTTGTTATGTATTTAGATTGGTAATAACAAAGTCACGTTGATTGTATAATTGTGAAATTGGATGATTGGACATGGCAGGAGTCGCGTACGTAAAAGAAAATTGCTTTATGACCGGCATCTCACAAACCCACGAGTCTAACAGCGGCATCTAATTGCCTACCTGTGTTGCCATTTGCTGTTGTTCTGCTGAGCCTGACTCCGAGCTGGGGTAGTTTGTTTCACGTCTTAATGGCCCTCAGCCTGTGCAGCAACTTTCATGTGGGCGTAGTTAGCCGGTTGAGATAGTGGTGAATGTGCTGCTAGCAAGGAAAATCCGGGGGGTGCACGCGAACATAAAGAACAAACAACTGTTCACGATTCGGTCACAAAGATGCAGGCACAAAGATGCAGGCAATTTTAAGCATTCTGAGTTTTGATCAATGCTGTGATTGCAATATAAGTGGGTAAATGCTCATTTACAAAATTAAAGGGTGAGTAAACACTATTGCAGAAATTATAAGGTGCATAAATGGCATTTATGTGTGTTTACCCTCCACTACATCTCTGATTGTGTCATGGTCATCTAGAAATTTTGTCTAGATCCTGGTTTGTCCCAAGGATGTCTTCCCATGGGTGATTTTAGGATGCTGTCAGGACTTTCTGTCTTGGTCCCCTAGAGATTTTTGTCTAGTTCCAGGGTTGTTCCGAGTACATCACCTGATGGTCCCAAAGAAAAGTGCAGAGATGCATGAGAAAGCTCTCGTCATGAGATATTTATGTTTATTGCAACCTAATGTTTATTAGTTAGCCATTGCCACACACATCTGATTAATCAGAGTCGGTTTGCTGAGGCAATAGATAATCTTTGGGAGAGACGTGAGCGAGAGACCTATTAAGTCAATTAATAATGTTTTGGTGGCAATTACAGAAAACCACATACCAGATTTTTAAAACGTCTTAGGGATAGCCACCATTTTTTCAATTTTCGCCTAAAATGACACACCAAATCTAACTACCAGTAGCTCAGGCCCTAAAGCAAGGATTTACATATTCTTGGTACTATTTGAAAGGAAACACTTTGAAGTTTGTGGAAATGTGAATTGAATGTAGGAGAATATAACAGAATAGCTCTGGTAGAAGATAATACAAAGAAAAAAACTAACGTTTCTTTTCTACCACCATCTTTGAAATGCAAGGTCCCAGTTCTACATTTGGGCAAATCGTGAAGTAGACCTTTGCATTCATATAAAATTTTTCTGAAAGAATATCGTCAAATCTGTATACTTGGACTTTGATTTAGCTTTTCCAGTATTAGTAGCCATATTATAAGCTAAACATTTGCAAAACAACCAGTTTTCATAACTTCATAACTCTGAATATTCTAATAATTTTTGTCCAAAATGAAAAGACATGCTGTCGTACAAGGTTAGTAGCTACATTTTATGACAGATACATGGTTTCCGGACACTCCCGTAAAGCCCAGCTCATTGGCTATCTAGCTAGCACCGATTGGTGCTTTTTTGACAAAGTTAGAGTCGTTCAAGTGAAGATCGCCCACGTCGTCGGCGTGCCATGAAGGCGTCGCTCTCTGACCAAATATGGTGTCCTATAGAATATACTACACCCCTAATGATATAGTGAAGTCTCTTTATGTTCTAGGATCTCTGAGGAATACATACGAACGTGATTTGACTGGTTGAAACAATGTTTAGGGTTAGATTTTCACAGATTCCTTTCTTTGCAAATTGAACGAGTGGAAATACAAAATCGATCATGCATGATATATGGACCTTTTTAGGGTATGAAAAGGGATTTTATCTAACAAAACGACACTTCATGTTATCTCTGGGACCCTTTGGATGATAAATCAGAGCAAGATTTCAGAATGTAAGTACACATTTCACCTTCAGAGATTAATTTATCAAACCTATCACGGTGAAAAAAGTGTTTTGTTGTTAGGAGCTCTCCTCAAACAATAGCATGGCATTTTTTCACAGTAATAGCTACTGTAAATTGGACAGTCCAGTTATATTAACAAGAATTTAGCTTTCAGCCGATATAAGACACAACATTTGTTGTTTCTCCCAAATCTAGGATCTTGACACAAGGCGCTGCATGATTTACAACTGCCCCGTTGACGGGACGCCGATCCCTATTAACAGGGTCATTGGCAATAAGAAAAAAAATGTAATTTCTTGCTCAACATCTGGGCGTCAGATAAGAACGAGACTACCTCGTCCATAAAGTGACCATTAGACTTGCCAACTTTCCGACTGAATACGCTTGTAGATGCAACAGTTTTGATAAAATGTATAATGTATTATCGCTCTCATGTGCTCAATAAAAACCAATGGGGTGGTACCATTTTGCTGCATTTTGAACAATGCTAACATACTTTTAACAGAGTTCTGTCTAAAACCGGGCCCAGCAACTTGGTTGCTCAACAACACAACTGGCATAAGTTGTTAAGTTGTGTTCTTAACAAGCATAAGAAGTGGTTGAGAACAAACCTAGGCTACTGTAGATAGGCTACTGTAGATGTTGGTATTCAAGCTGAGGTTAATCAACAAATGCGTACAGATAATTGGTCCGACATAAAAAAAATGGGTTGGTTGTTATTAGTTATTCTTGTCATTATAAACCAACTTTGAAATATGTATTTTTCAGTCATTGAGTCTATGGCCAAATTTCAACTGCGCACACATTCTCAATGAAGAAAGCATTATATCAGAATGATATGCTTTTAAGCCTCTTAATATAGGAAAGAGGAGCAGGATTGTAGTGCTGCCAAAGCATGGGGGAGCAGTGTATCCTCACTATTTTTCAATTTGAGATTACACAGAGCTGGTAAAACTATTTCTGGAACATTTATTCTGATAAATCCTAAATACATTCTATTTAATTACCACAATTTCCATGAAAATCGATAAATAGCCTATGCAATGTAAAGCACCCTAGGCAAATGGTGGTTTCTTCCCTGTCTTCTCTCTGGTGTTGTCGAGAATGATGAACTATAGGTGTGTACTGCGATGGTCGGTCATAGGCTTGACCACTTTGGCCAATCAGAACATTGAAAAATGATAACCAGCAGTTCCTATCCAGCCTGGGTGGCAGGTAACCTTGTGGTTAAGAGCATTGAACTGGTAACCGAAGGGTAGCTGGTTTGAATCCCCCGAGCTGACTAGATGAAAAATAAAAATCTATGGATGAGCCTTTGAGCAAGGCACTTAACCCTAATTTCTCCTGCAAGTCGCTCTGGATAAGCACGTCTGCTAAATGACTACAATGCAAATATAAAAACATAAGAAGCCGCCTGTTCAAAACCACAAGAATTTAAAGGTGCAACTGACGAGGAGTCCAAGCCCACATACACCTGACAAATCAGGCAAACATCCTGCAGAGAGAGCTGTCCAGAGCCTCTCAATTTGTGCCAATGCTTCTCCCTCCTGTGTGCCTCCACCATCAATGGCTTTAGGAACATTGTTCACAGTAGGGGAGAACATGTGCATGTGAGGTAATTCCACTGCTTAACTGTACAAGTGGAGGCTGGTGGGAGGAGCCATAGGATTATTATTATTTGACCCTGCTGGTCATCTATGAACATTTGAACATCTTGGCCATGTTCTGTTATAATCTCCATCCGGCACAGCCAGAAGAGGACTGGCCACCCCTCATAGCCTGGTTCCTCTCTAGGTTTCTTCCTAGGTTCTGGCCTTTCTAGGGAGTTTTTCCTAGCCACCGTGCTTCTACACCTGCATTGCTGGCTGTTTGGAGTTTTAGGCTGGGTTTCTGTACAGCACTTTGTGACATCCGCTGATGTAAGAAGGGCTTTATACATACATTTGATTGAAATTTGATTGATAGGAGGATGGGCTCATTGTAATGACTGAAATGGAATGCTATCAAACATATGGAAACCACATGTTTAACTTCATTCAATTGATTCCATTCCAGCCATTACAATGAGCCCATCCTACTACAGCTCCTTCAACCAGCCTCCTTTAATTGTACATACCCTGCAGCTTGGCAGAGTAAGAGGGGGTTTAGCCAAATTAAACTAATCATCAGACCAATGAGATCTAGGATCCAAATTCACTGTGTGTCTCCTTGATGTTCATAAAACTCCATGGACCCCGTCTTGCGCAGAAGTGACCACTTGGTTACAGTGACACTGTTCTTCTGAGGTCACCCAAACCAGAGAGGCCACTGCAAAGCCCAGGGAGCCTAACCCTCTCTGGGAGTTGCTGTAGCCCTGCTTGGGATAATTAACCTACATTGGCTATTGGTTGAGACACAGGGCCCGTTCTAGCTTGGTATGTCAGGGTGGGCAAGTGGAAATGTGAATTGGGGCAAGTTGGAGGTAACAATGCATTACGATTCTAGTTTACTAAGATGCATGAATACACCACACCAAAAGACGGATTTTACGGCTGTTTTAAAACAAATTTCCTGTAATTCTACATAGTAATGATTTATGTTCACTTCTTGGTCAATTGATTTGATAGAATGTATTTGCATAGATGAAAAATGCTATGCATAGATATTTCACCTGTGTTTTCTTTTATTCTGTAATAGAGTATGTTGTAATCATGTGTTCAAGCTAATCAAATCAGAGTTTATTTATGATACAACGCAAGTGTAAGCTACACAATACAATGAAATGCCTACTCGCAACTAAAGTGCTTATGTATTTGTATTTACATTAGGCTACACCCTACAAATTGCTAGTAGTAGTCATAGTAGTAGTAGTCATAGGCCTATAAGACTATACTGCAAATTCTTGTTTTTTGTTCCTGAACTGGCTGAATGGCAGAGCTATCCTTCAGACTTCCTTCAGCACCACATTCGTTGCAAAATCCTGGGGCTGCCCTATCAGCACCACAAAGGGACTCAATTGCTTAAAATAACAGTCATCAAGATCTGTTGCCTACGCTTAATAGTCCTACTCATCAGTTGTAATTATTATTACAAATAGAAGATGAACACTTCTCGCCATGGTAAGGGAAAGGGAAAGGGAAAGGGGATACCTAGTCAGTTGCACAACTGAATGCATTCAATCGAAATGGGTCTTCTGCACTTAACCCAACCCTGTTTAGTAAAGTTAGATCAAAGCTGAATCGATGTCTCGCAAGTTCACATAATAATTCATTTGCATTTGACACACAGCATAGTAGGCCTGCAGAGCCTTCAGAAAGTATGCATACGTCTTGACTTATTCCACATTTTGTTGTTACAGCCTGAATTCAAAATGGATTCAATGTATGTTTTTTCTCACCCATCTACACACAACACCCCATATTGCATTCAGGGCAAAGAGTTACATTTTTGTCTCATCAAGCAACATAATATTTTGCCTAATGCTCTCAGAGTCTTTTACATGCCTTTTAGCAAACTCCAGGCGTGCTGCCATGTGCCTTATTCTTCAGGAGTGGCTTCCACCACTCTCCCATAAAGCCAAGATTTGTATTCAGTGCTGTCGAGACTGTTGTCTGTCTGGCAGGTTCTCCCATCTCAGCCAAGGAACTCTGTAGTTCTGTCAGGGTGGTCATTGAGTTCTTGGTCACCTCCCTGATCAAGGTCCTTCTTGCCCATTTGCTCTGTTTGGTCGGACAGACCACTGTGCTCTTGGAAACTTTCAAAACTCTATAAATGGTGTTATACCCTTCCCCAGATATATTCCTCATCACAATTCTCTCTTGGAGATCTGCGGACAGTTCCTTGGTCTTTTGCTCTGATATGCACTGTCTAATTTTTGTTTTGACATTCTTCTTCTTCTTCTTCTTCTTCTTCTTCTGTGGGTTTTATGGCGGACTACAACCCAAAAAGGTGTATGGCTGCCACCAACTGGACGGGTTGAAAAAACAAGGTAAAAATAACATCCGTACATGATAGGGAAAACTAAATGATTCCACCCAAATAAATTTGTAAATTGACAAAAACAAATCAAAATTTCTTAATTTCTTAATAATCTTAATTTCTTAAAATCTCCATATCTCCCTTCTCGGGCTCTAGGTCCTGAGAGGGGTGTACGGCTTGCGACAATACTCCATTCAACTCCTCCTCCGAGAAATCTTTCAGTCCCAGGTACCGCTCCGCCGCATCCACAATGATGTCTATTCTACCGGACCTTCTCTCCACCTTGGCAGTGCCATTAATCACCATAGCTATAAAGGCCACAAAGTCCACCTTCTTAACCTTTAAAATACCTGGGTCCTGATGGTGAAAGGCAACCCCTGCAGCCTGCAGTGAAGGCCTATCCACCACAATGGAATCTTCATGAGCACCATTCAAAGCCTCAACCCTTTAAACAGCCGCTGTATATGAAATGTTCTGGACAGCCCTGAATTTGGCCACCTCATTATCTTTTACCGTTGTCGGGCATTCCAAAGAGGTGGCTTTATGGTTCTCACTACAATTGCGACGTCACATTTTCATCACTTTTAAAACACATGACATTATCTTTTCCACAACTTGGACCTTTCGGCTTCTCCCTTCTGCAAACACTTGAAACATGTCCAAAAGCTTTACAGTGATCACACTGCATTCGTCTTGGGATAAATACTCTGACTCTGTAGTTTAGACACAACGTGGATGACGTGGATTGAGACGCATCCAATGCAAAAAAATAAAGATATCTCTATCTTCAACTGACAGATTTTTATGCCGATTTTTTTAATCATGATGATTTGATCTACACGGGGATGCGGACATGGGCTCTAGGGGGTTGTTAAGCATAAATAATGACATTGATTCAGGCCATAAGGGAAGCATGATGTAAGATGCAAACCTGGTATTCCAACTGATTATAGGTTACTAAAGCCAACAACATACTACTGAGCCACAGAGTTTTGATAAAAACAGTGGAGGGAAAAAAACATATCTGATAATCGCACTCTGCAATTTATTGCTGTCCAGCAGATGTCACTAACTTGCATTGTAAACAGATAATGAAGCTGAGTAATTAACCATTTTTCATCACAAGCACAACTTTGCCTTCAGAAAGCCTTGGTTTGTGATCACTAGTGAAGAGGAGCCAACTGAAGATTGCAGCAGACTATGTATTATTGCTCCCATCTGTTACATGCACTTATGTTAGCTTTTTCAAAAGCTTTCAAACTGGCAGCAATTGTGTCGAGGCACAGATCTGGGGAAGGGTACCAAAGCATTTATGCAGCATTGAAGGTCCCCAAGAACACAGTGGCCATTCATCCTAGAGATGGCCACCCTGCCAAACTGAGCAATTGGAAGAGAAGAGCCTTGGTCAGGGAGGTGACTAAGAACCCGATGGTCACTCTGACAGAGCTCTAGAGTTCCTCTGTGGAGATGGGAGAACCATCCAGAAGGACAACCATCGCTGCAGCACTCCACCAATCAGGCCTTTATGGTGGAGTGGCCAGACGGAAGCCACTCAGTAAAAGGCACATGACAGCCCACTTGAAGTTTCCCAAAAGGCACCAAGACTCTCAGACCATGAGAAACTAGATTCTATGGTCTGATGAAACCAATATTGAACTCTTTGGCTTGAAAGCCAAGCATCACGTTTGGAGGAAACCTGGCACCATCCTTACGTGAAGAATGTTGGTGGCAGCATCATGCTGTGGGGATGTTTTTCAGCGGCAGTGACTGGGAGACTAGTCAGGATCGAGGCAAAGATGAACAGAGCCAAGTACAGAGAACTCCTTGATGAAAACCTGTTCCAGAGCGCTCAGGACCTTAGACTGGGGGCGGATGTTCACCTTCCAACAATACAACTACCCTAAGCACACAGCCAAGGCAGGAGTGGCTTCGGGACAAGTCTCTGAATGTCCTTGAGTGGCCCAGCCAGAGCCCAGACTTAAACAGATCGAACTTCTCTGGAGAGACCTGAAAATAGCTGTCCAGCAACTCTCCCCATCCTACCTCACAGAGCTTTAGAGGATCTTTAGAGAAGAATGGCAGAAATTTCTCAAATACAGATGTGCCAAGCTTGTAACGTCATACCCAAGAAGACTCAATGCCGTAATCGCTGCCAAGGGTGCTTCAACAAAGTACAGAGTAAAGGGTCTGAATACATATGTAAATGTAAAACTGAGGGGGAAAAGGGGGGAAATTATTTAATTAATTTTAGAGTAAGGCTGTAACGTACTTGAACTAAATGTGGAAAAAGTCAAGCAAGTGGTCTGAATACTTTTAGAAGGCACTATAAATAAATGTTTTATATATAGAGACCCGTTCCAAATGGACCAAAGGACTACTAGACTCGTTACATATAGACCTGGTCCGATCCAAACCTGGTCTGATCCGAGTGAGGGAAGCAGGGGGCCGTACTGTGTTTGTAGGCTACTGTTAGTGTGAGTAACTGACACGGGGTGCAGGGAGGAGGGAGAGAAGAAGACAGCAACCAAACAAGCCAACTAGCACTATAGTACACTAATAGTTGCAGTAGTTAGGTTATTTCACATCCAATATGATTACGTAGGAGCTGTCTTGACTGCGCCAAACCGGAAAAGGCTAGTTAAGCTAGCTAGCTAGCTAGGCTAATTGAGGCTGCATGCACTTTCTCGTCCTACACATTTACAAACAACAACAACTCCATTCAAAATATTAAGTTAGCAGCCTACCTGTTGGTCATTGTAGCCTAACCTTCTCCTTTAACTTTTAATTCCATCACTTTAATTCCATCTTCCATTGATTAGATATCTCCTAACTTATGCTACATAGAGGCTCTATGTCTGTAGCCTATTGCCGCTTTGATGACTTATGCTTGGCAAAAACAAGCTACACGTGCCACTCTAGTGAAAAGCAAGAGCAGCAGCGTAAATGACGATGATCCTAATGCTTTGTACAGTCAGTGTACATTGAACAACATTACAATTTATCCATTCAGCAGACGCTCCCATCCAGAGTGACCTACAGTTAGTGCATTCATCTTACGACAGCCAAGGGAGACATACACATATCCGTGTCGTATCCCAACCACGTATCACATACATAATACAATGTAAAATACAATACAAAATGCTTAAAAATGTCTGTGTCTATTCACAGTTCCCGTCGTGTTGCAATGTATTCTTTCAGTTTTCTGAATCAGTTTTTATTGCTAGCTTGAGTTACCTGGGGTGATAGAGTTCCCTTTACTCATGAATTTATTTAATACTGTGTGTTTCCCAGCCACTGTTCTGGACCTGGAGACCGTGAAGAGACCTCTGGTTGCATGTCTTTGTTGTTCCGATGAGTTTCCGAACTGTGTGCCAACTGCTTGAACAGACAGTTCGGTACCTTCAACACACCAACACCTCACACAAAGACCAATAGTGAAGCAGTCAATCTCTCCTCAACTTTGAGCCCAGAGAGATTGACATGCAGGTCATTTACATTCGCACTCCATGTACATTTGGACCAACTGTAATTTGCTTATGTCCTTCTTTGCCGCACCTGACCACACAGCTGTACAGAGGTCTAGGATTCAAGATAGCACTGACCATCTGTAACTGCTTAGTGGGATCTCATTGCTTGCTTGTGCTACCTGTGCTCAGCGAAAATAACATGACATACTTCTAACTTGGTTAGGTATAAATGAGACCGTTTATGAACATCAACTGTTTTAGACAAAACAAATGTAACCAAGCAAGATAAATTAACGTTCTATCAATACTGATTACGTGGTTACCACAGGGTTAGCAGCGTAATGGTTATCGTTACCACCCGGAGACCAGAAGATTGGGGATTTAAATAGCTGAACACAGTAAAGTATATTATCCCACCGAAGAGTATGAATTAGGCTGCTTGAGAAGTTTAAATCCTAAGCAACCTGCCTACACATCGTTTGAAGTACAATAGACCAGCATAGCTACAGTTGTACGCCAAAGCTGTGTGCTAGAAAACCTTGGTAGAGCATGGGTGGAGTAGGCATTGCGGTGTCCATGTGAACTTCCTTTATTTTTCAGGCTTCAGACCAATGCCTACTTCACACTCAAAACACTGTTTTTTTGTTTTTAATCATAGGTCATGAATGTGTATTGGACTTCTGACCGCAAATACTACAGACTTTGTGGTGCAGCAAAAATCTAACTGAATCCCAGTAAAGAGATTGTGTGTTGAAATCCCAGGTGGGGTGATATTGAAAAGTCAGTACTAAGGGATCATGTAAAATGTGAACATATTTTGATTGATTAAGTATTTGTTTTACTATTTTAGCTGAACAGCATACCACTTACCTTAAAACCCCATACAATTTCATTACTTTACTTGTAATGGATTGGGACACCTGG
This sequence comes from Oncorhynchus mykiss, assembly GCF_013265735.2. Lineage (NCBI taxonomy): Eukaryota > Metazoa > Chordata > Actinopteri > Salmoniformes > Salmonidae > Oncorhynchus > Oncorhynchus mykiss. The sequence continues at coordinate 25,576,907 of NC_048568.1, forward strand.
AACCATCACATGATGTCCTGACGACTGGTAAAACAAATGTCTTGAGAACATCTTACAAATGTCCAAACATGGTCCTCAATGAAATCCTGGTAACTTACAAGGAACTACACAAAGGTCCCCCAGAGAACATTCCCTTTGGACCATCATGCAACATCCTAATAACTAGTCAAATGTAAATCCTGAAAAGGTCCTGAAATGGTCCTTAGTGATGACCTGGTAACTTTCAGGGAACTACACAAAGGTCCCCAGAGAAGGTTGCCTTGGGACCATCATGCAACATCCCCTTGACCATCATGAAACGTCCCCTTGTGGTCATTGAATGGCCCATGGATAACGTGCTATCAGAACCAAGTAGGAACCTTTTCGAAACGTTCCCTACTGGGAACTGCGACCAAACCGGAACTTGTGCTGAACGTGTTCTTAATGTCCCAAAGTTAATGTCATGTTTTAATATTCCTAGAACGTTCTCTTAACGTCAGTGGGATAACATCTTGCCAAAACTCTTAAAGGGACCTTAATTGAGAACATAGCCAAATGTCCTTAGATGGTCCCCTGTTTGCTGGGATACTACAGTACTATCGTTTTTTTCATGTTGGTTAATAAGCAACTTTGCACTTTCAGTGCCACCACATTCACTGATGCAGTTGTGCAGACTGAAGATCCATCAGCAGGTTGGAATCCCCAGACTGAGGCACATCGACACCCTGCCGCTCCCACCAAGACTAATCAAGTTCCTCAACTATGAAAAGGTAAATTTCCAGGAAGTCTAGGAATGTATTTTTGTTTTGTTGACTCTAAGTCCACAGATTCCGTGACTTGTTTTCAATAAATGTGATTGTTTTGCATATTGTAAGCCAGTGGAGATGAAGGGGGAATGTTTCTTTGCACAGTTGTGTACTGCATAATAGGCTTGACTTGATATTACAATGGCAGGAGTAATATTCGAATGAATATATTGTAAATTATGTGTAAATGTAACTATTTACTTATTAATTCCTATTCGATTACCAACAAAATAGGCAAACAAATAATGCATGACTGGCTACTGCTAGCCTGAAGAAAAATTGTGTGACTTGCTTCAGCTGGTCAAAAGTATTGTTATAGTAGACAAAGAAGAAACTCTGAGACTGTCCATCTAAACAGTGTGACAGGATTATTGCTTTAGCAAATGTTGGTTACAGACATAACAATGTTGAATTAATGTATATGTAAGATTTGTTTTGTCACTTTACATTAAGTTAACTTTAAATCCAAGGTCTAATTGGAGAGGTAAGTTTACTCAAGTAAACAGCAACTGACAAATTAGTTGTTTTCTATTTTTGTTTTGTTGACTCTTAAGTCCACAGATTCCGTGACTTGTTTTCAATAAATGTGATTGTTTTTTATATTGTAAGCCAGTGGAGATGAAGGGGGAATGTTTCTTTGCACAGTTGTGTACTGCATAATAGGCTTGATTTGATATTACAATGGCAGGAGTAACATTCGAATGAATCTATTGTAAATTATGGGTAAATGTATGTACTTGTAGGCATTTGGGTTTGGTTAGCAATAGCAACTCTGAGTCTTATTGATTACTAAGTTAATTGTTTACCCTGCACAGTGAGATTTTATTTGACTAAAGTACAGTGAAGTTGCCTGTATCAGAAAATAAACCACAGCTTGGAATGCTTCTCAGGCAATCAGATTGTTTGGCCAGAACTATCCATTATATAATTGAATATAGTGATTTCAGTACTGCATTGTGTACAAAGGTCTGTTGCCACAGGTGGGTGGAATTATTTCAGTGTTTAATGAAAAAAAAGTTCAATTTTCTATGAATATTGCAGATTTATTGACAGACTCATGTAATGCTAATGATATCATCAGTACTTGCTTGAAGTAGAGCCATACATTGTCAAACACTGTATAAATAAAGTCTTAAAGGAAAGCGATATTCATTGGTCCATTGTTGATACATGTCAGCAGTCAAGTTGTTAAGATATTGGACTTCCAAGAAGCAATATTGCACTGGCCACATCATTATGTTGATGCAGAAAGGTCAGATGACATAAAAATGTAGCTCTTTGAGTGGACAGTGGAAGTTTGGCATAGAAAAAAGGATACATTAGCATAAAAATATGGTGATGGATCTTTGATATGAACGGTTTGATGTGTTTGCATTCGAGAAGTCAAAGAAATGATCCTGATAGCTGAAAGTGCACTATTTACTTACTTAGTCCCATTTGATTATCAATGAAATGCATATAATGCATGGCTGGCTACTGCTGCCTGCCTATTCCAGACACAGATTTAGGTCATTCACTTGCCCCATATATTTGTCATTCAATTTTTGACTGATCTGTCGCTTTGTAAAAATGTGCATGGGTTTAGCTCAGGTCATAATGGCAAAGACGTTGGGGGAAATGAGAGGGAGGGGGAGTGATGCTTGCTCAAATCCAATCGTGACAGGAAGCGTAACATGCACCACATACATTTCTTTACAGACAGCCAAACTAGCCAATTTAGTTATTTAGATTGCACAGCGCAGCACAGTTTTAGTGACAGAGAGATGCGTCCTGGCAGCTGAAAATGACTTCATCCTGATCAAGTATAATTACAAAAATGTGTCGTACCGTAAACATATTCGAAAAATTCTCAATTTCCATTACCATGCTCGTTTTGTCTGAGTACTCAGCACACCCCTACTAGAAAGGGGAATTTTGACCACGCACAACAGGGGAAGTTTGGCATAGAAATAAGGATGCATAAGCAGAAAAATATGATGGTGGATCTTTGATATTAACGGTTTGAATGTGTTTGCATTCGAGAAGTCAAAGAAATGATCCCCACAGCTGAAAGTGCACTATTTACTTATTAATTCCTATTTGATTATCAACAAAATAGGCAAACAAATAATGCATGACTGGCTACTGCTAGCCTGAAGAAAAATTGTGTGACTTGCTTCTGGTCAAAAGTATTGTTATAGTAGACAAAGAAGAAACTCTGAGACTGTCCATCTAAACAGTGTGACAGGATTATTGCTTTAGCAAATGTTGGTTACAGACATAACAATGTTGAATTAATGTATATGTAAGATTTGTTTTGTCACTTTACATTAAGTTAACTTTTAATCCAAGATCTAATTGGAGAGGTACATTTACTCAAGTAAACAGCAACTGACAAGTTAGTTGTTTTCTATTTTGATGTAATTTACAAAATAATGTTCAGAATAGGCATGCACGTTTTCACACTTATATTTCCACTTGAATACAGTAGGTAAAACTAGAAATTGTGAACAGCCTTTGTTCTTCATTACAATAATTTCTTAGGCGAGAACTGAAATAACCCCTAACCTTAGTATAGAGGTCAGTATTGACTTAACCCCTAAGCTCTACACTCAATGTGGTATTAAAAGACTGATGACACGACTGTAACTGTAGTGGCTGGTATTCTGGAATACAGCTTGTGGGGTATCTATGACCTTGCCCTCATACGAAAATAAATGCAAAGTGCCCTCGGATCAAAATGAAACAAACACATGACGCAGCTTGACCTGCCAACAAAATGGGAAGAAGTCAACCTTGTCAATAAACTTGACCCTTTTTCCATGGATTTGTTTGTCTAAAAATAAGAAACAGGCATCTGCAATAAACACCTCTTTCCATTACATTGATTGTAACACAACACAATACCAGACCTCTCAACACAAGGAACAAGGCACACCAACTCGCCACAACCAAACCTGACACAGACACAACAAGAGTCTGACCTAGCACAGGAGGATTACAAGCCTGAACACTGTACTTGGGACAACTCACAGTTTCCATTGAACACAGTAAGTCATTGTAATATACACACATATTGTATGATTAACACATTTTCTGATTAGTAAGATACTCACCATGTTTTGGGATTCCTCGCGGTTACTCCCAGGAGTTCCAGCTATTTGTTTTGTTGTTCAGTGCTATCTAGGCCAGCTGCCTCTCAGGAGTATTCTGAGCCATGAAGGTGGGAGAGGAAAAGTTGGCCCACTACCCTATGGATATCATGTGAAGCTCCCAGAAATATTCCAGATGGTTGGATTGGAAGCCCTGTCTACATCTACTGACAGAGGAGTGGAGAAGTCTTAGTGGGGGAGTTTAACCGGAGAGCGAAACTTTGACACTCTTTTTGCCTTTGGAAAACTGTAAGAGCTTGTAAGAAAGGTAAGACATATTTTTATTTACATTGTTATTTGGCAACTTTTGTTGTTGTGTAAAAAAATCCTACATGGACCTTTCTGTTCCTTTTTAAACCTCTGAGATAGATTTGTTTTTACATTTAGCTCAACATTAAATTACTCCACCAATCACTGAGGATAGAGCAGCTTGCTATGGATCAGGCAAGCTTTTTAAAGGCATTGGACAGATGAGTGTAGGGTGCTAGATGCAACTGAAAGAGAGTGAGAGAGGGTGGAGGAGGCTTGGTTTGAAGTGGTGGGCATCTTGTTGTTATGACTTGTATCATCTGAATTATGCTCACGGAATTATATCTACTGAGGAGCGGCTTATATGAAGGAACTTTTGATGTCTTAGACCATCAGAAAGTTGGCTTAACGTTGGAACAGCTAGCTAGTGTGCAGTGCAGCACAATAATTAAAATAAACACACGTCTTACTTTTTTCTAGTTAAAAAATTGTGATAATGTGACAACTATTGTATCCTTAAGGAGTATTTCAAAGTTGAATCCATTATTTTCTAATGAAAAATCTATCTCCCTAATTTCTGAATCACGCTTATAACGTCAGTAGGCCACTAACCTAGTCTTCTGAGGGGGAGGGCAGATTGCCTACACACAGACACTGGCAAAGATTTTTAGGTGGCAGGCAATCAGACACTGGAATAAGTTTCTGAGTGACAGAGTGAGGGCTTTGCATAGGCGCTTTGTCGTGTTTTTTTTGTTGGACAGGAAAGAAATGCCTATAATGTAAAATAATGATTTTAACCGGTTTCCATACTTTTAAAATAACGATTATTTTCGGGAACAGTTTAGATCACTTTCGTTTGTGGTTCTGATTCTATTCCACACAACAACAAAAAAACGGTTTTCGGTTCTGTTCCCTGAACCGGTTCCAACCCGGTTCCAACTCACTTTAATGATTTGAATGTGAAATGTGAAGACTGTTTGAAAGGGGAGCATAATTTCAATATCCAATCTTAACATAATCCCAGCCTCACCCAACCTAAACAAACTAATTCAATAAAAGTTTTTCCTAGTATCTTAGGAGGGAGTTCACCTTAATTGACAAGCCCACTTGCACATATGTTCCTTTACTTTACTCAAAACCATTCTAGAATTGGATGACAGTGGGACTGCTTCATAAATGCCACATTGTAGGTTCAATTGAATCAATCCCATAGTCTCTGGCTACAGTACGTCCCAATTATCTCTCCTTTCTACCAAAGTGTGCACTTGTTCACTTCCTTTCACTGATTTGAAAGGAAAAGCCTAGTGGGAAATAAATATGGTGGAAACTCCCTAGACCATGCCTTCATCAATCCAATGCTTTTAGATTTTTGGAAAGTAGTGAAAAGGTCAAAACCCCTTCAGCAGAAATTGGTATTGGGAACCACCCTATGTAATATATGTCCTACACTGGACTTAGGGGGATGATGTAGTGTGTTCCAGTCCAAATTAAAGGGAAATCTCACCCCAATTACATTTGATTTTCCTACACTGTAAGCAGTATGGACACGGTAATACAGTGATACTTTGTAACTTTTTTTAAAGACATGGGCAATGTCTACACGTTATCCGTTTTTTGCATTTCTGGAACAAGACCAATGCGAGTCAATATCCCCGACAATAACATTTTCGCACGTCAAGTCCAAATCATCTTAAAGTAAATTAATTTAGCTGAACAATCAAGACCAATATGTCATTTTGTAATTTGGGTGAAATATCCCTTTAATCATGGTCTCTAGACGGAAGATGTTACAGCACCCACCCGGATCAGGCTTGGCCACCCCTGGTGTATATTGATTAGGAATGGGTCTCTCAAGATCCAACATGGTGGACATAATGCATCATACATAAGTGATACACTGTATCCTCTCTTTTTCTCTCCAGATCCAACATGGCAGTTGCCAGCATATCTATCCCTGGTTCCACGCCGGGCCACAAACTGGGGTTTGATGACTACAGTCTCTACAACAACCTGTCAGATAACGAGCTGATTCTGCTGGCTATCGAACGCAGCCTCAGTGATGCCCACAATGCCACTTCACCCAGTGAAGCCAGCAATACCCCAACAGCTCTAGGCAGAAGAACAGTCCAGTATAGGTCAAATCCATCCCCAACCAGGCCAAACCCACCGAGGCAGGAACCAAGACATAGGCAGCCTACTGCCAACCCAACTGACGCGTATGTGCCAGCTGAAAAGAGCCTTCATTCTTTTTCATTATCCACTTTTGGTTTTGGGCCACCATTTATATTAAGTTGTGGGCTATGGATAGTTACATACAATTCCAATTTCATGGCATAATGGCATGCTGCACTATAACTGTCCATATCACATAACATATCTGTAGTTACAGTGTCCAGCAGTAATTATCTGGTCACTACAAAGTAGTTCCAAATCAAATCAAATTGTGTTGGTCACATTCACATTGTTAGCAGATGTTATTGCGAGTGTAGCGAAGTTCTTGTTACTTATCAAGTTACTACATGGCACAAGGACAACGTAATAAAAAATGTTGCCAGTCAAGGAAAATGTTCTCTGATTATTATGTTGCTCTAGTCAGTCATATGCGTAACTATACAGACTCCATCAATGCAAATGTTTTCCGAATCATGTAACCTTACGTTTATTGTGGGTTTTGCCATTCGATATCATGTCTAGGTTGCAGATATGCATGAGAGTGACTGTTTTCTCAAACAAATGACTTGACTTGTGAGGTGTTTACGTCTGCTTAGCTAACTTGACTAAACTATTTACCCGCTTACTGCTAGCTGGAAAACCGAGACGCCTAGAGTATCGTTTGTTGACATACAACACCTCGTTTACAGGCTGGTCTGATTGATTCCAGTGGGCCACGTGCCAAACACCTGTCCCATCAAATCTCGTGATACTGATCCCTTACCCAACCTGCTTTTTGGGAATACATCCAAATAGCATGGTCTGAAGTTCACATGTCACCAAGGTTGAAAAATAGCAACACTGATGAAAACAAGTCTCTGTGCTGAGTTGGATGCAAGATTGCAGGGTTCATAAGGTTTAACTAAGGTCATGTTACAGTATTGGCAGGACAATTGCAGCATTGCGTGTGCTTGTGCAACACGTTGCTCTAGCATCTCCTAGCGATAGTTTGTCGCAAAAACCTGTAGCATGGTATAAGTTTTTTTAAAATATTAAACTAACTTTTTAATGCCTTGAAACAGTCTCAAGCCTACCCCTCAGAAAAGCTTTCAGAGGAACATTATAGTGGCGATATGAACTAGAATTGAAGACAGGTATTTTAGATGTGTGTACTGTAGTGATTGATACAGAGCTTCTCATAGTAAGCATGTCAGCAATGAGAATCAAACATTTCACTTTGAAGAAACACAATATCCAATGAGCTTAGGGTCCCACTGTATTAGCTTAGTTCATTTTACATACACATTTGCAGCAGTCAACTGTGACTGTCAACTGAGTATATCTCACTGTTATTGTAGCAGGAGAAGGAAATGTGAAAAAATAAGGAAATGTGACGACGTTGTGGTGACTCATTTTGTCACAGGCAATGGAAAGCGCATGCTGGCAATGCACAGAGGCGACGGCTCCATTCAGTATGTGCTGGAGACAGAGGAGTAAGTGTCTTCGTTCACAAAGGGTATCTTAGCAACGCATCTTCCCTTCATGCCAAGATATGAACACTAGGATATGTAATGATGTTTGTATGTTATTTTTCCACCTCATAGGATACAAACCTGCTGGGAATGATCTTCTTAAAGGGAAATTCCACCACTTTCACTTTTCAAGATAAGAAAATGACAAATACAACTGAATAATAGTGCACAACAATGATTTTCTAAATCTGCAACAAGTTTCTAGCCATGGAAGGGCCTTTTCCTGCTCACCTTGTCACCAACATTCTAGTAGTGTTTACAAATCACAAATCACGTTTTTAGTTTTGATGACATCATCAAATTGCACTATTTTATCTAATCTTTTAACCACAGCGCCATTTCCACAAATGTAGACAGTACTATTGTGCTTGAGATAAAGTGGTGGAATTCCCCTTTTAAGGTAATCAATGTTTTTCCAACACCATAAACCCTAACTAAGGATGAGTGAGTTTTGTTTTAATCCACTATCCATAACTCAAAGTTACCTAATTAAAAAAATAATCACTGACAGAGTTACTGAGTTTGAGAATGATCTGGATTTCCGCTTAATGTCTTGTATTGTACATGTGGGCTAGAGAAAAAAAACAAGTGGATGATGATGGGTATGTTTGCCTATTAGGGAACAGGACACTATTGTGCAAGCAGTCCTGAATGGTGATGTGACTACGGTTCAAGCTATGGCTAAAAACAATGCGAATAACATACTGTGGCCTGACAAGTATGGATGGATCCCGCTGCACGAGGCTGCATATTATGGCCAAGACCAGTGTGTCAGGGTTCTTCTTGGGGGTAAGTGCAATTCAAAACTCCATGTATGAACATGTATAGCGATAGGTTAATGTTTAACATTAGTACAGTAATTTTGGGGATCATTGTTGTTGTCCTTTTTGGTAACACTTTTATTTTACAATCCTATTTCAGCTAGTTGATCTGATATTTACAGAGAAAGTTTGTAGTGGTAACTAGGGCTGTTACGGTGACCTTAATACTGCCACACTGGCGGTCACGAGTCATGATGGCAGTCAAATTCCACAAGACAGTTTAGTTACGGAAATTAGGCTTCTCCAAGCGCTGATGCTGCTGATGGTCATTAGTAGCCTACCAAACTTGCTAACTGTCTGGTACTCAGCACTCTATTGTCCCTCTAGTCACTCTCACATCATTGCAAATGTAATCAAACATTTCATGAGATCCCATGAGCTTATGTTTTGCAACATTCCTATAGGCGATGCAATTGCGTGAGAAAATAGAGTGTTGGCCTCTATTAAAAAGTGGAGGCCATCACTCTGCTTTCTATAGGGTAGGCTTACTATATTTAATTTGCAACATTCCTAACATTAAGTACATTGCTTCTCTTTACAACAGGAGTATAGCCTACCTGACTGGCATGAACATGAACCACAGTAAAAGCGTCCTTTATTCTCTAAGTGCATACAGATGACATGTATTTTTCCCTCTATCCCTGTTTTGACAGGAGCATGATAATGGTCCATTCTAAATAAAAAATACATTTTAGTATATGTAAAGACAATAATAAATCAAGAATAGACCATATTATCCTATCACATGTGAATGATATATTATCACTTGTGAATGGTGCCCAGCTTGTGTTCAGTAAGGCAAGAAACGCATGAATTGTTTTTGCGACTTTTTCAAATCAAGGTCACACACCTCGTGCATTCTAGGCCACAGGCCTAAATGTTTTGATGTTTAAAATAACTTCTTAAAATTAAGCACATTAATCCACTTTCCAACAGGTGTAAATCCTAACTGGCATACAATACACAGCACGTGAGTTTCAAGTTTTGGGAAGATAATTTTCACCATAAAAATGCACCTTCATAATAAAAGCATTACATGCATAATCACATTTGCAGTCACTTTCGATAATGGTGTTTTCTAACTAATGGAACATTTCCGCTTATAGCCTACTGCCATGTGCGTAATGTTGCGCTTATAATGTGAAGAAATAGTTTAATAGATTATCGACATTTTTAAGCTCAACGTTCTGATCTGTTGTGTCAGCCTCATTGCTTAAAAGTTTTTGGGATGATAGTTGCATTCATTTGGGATCTATTCCATTCTACAACTGTCCCAGACTATGTTTGAAATATTTATTTATTGCACAGAATAGATAAGTCGTCTTTTTTACTATGGGGGATAGAAGATTGACATGGGCTAGTTATTTTTTGCTGTTCGTTAGGCCTACTCATCTTGTTGGCTGACAAAAAGTAAATGTGGACAGTTTTTCCAATATCTTCAATATGCGCCTCGGAATTGGGTAAGGGCGCATGCAGTTGAGTCCCTGGTGTGTCTGTCTTCACTTGTAGCCTTTGAGAAAGACCTGATCACATGATGGAGAGCCATTTCAGTGAGAGATGCTTTGGAGCATGTAGCTGGGAAAAGGGACTTATAATTATTAGATTCAGCCCAAGGGCACAATGGCCACTGGCCGCAAAAGGCACAGCTTTTTTTAGGGGGCATTACGGCCACACAAAGGGGATGGCATTATCAAGTGCTTGTCAAATTGTGAATGAGGGACTGATGAAGTGTGCACAAAAAAAACAAAGCAGAGCTGATGCCTTTCATGCAACTTTTTTCAAATAGTCATTCGTCTCATCATGCAGCCTTAGAATGTATTAAAACTCAAAACGTATAGCCCAACGTTTGTGTCACAACTAAAGTTACATAAATAACTCTAAATGAAGCATACACTGTAGGAGCACCTGTTTCTTTGTTAAGCGCTCAACACAGAATAGATGCATGTGTGCACTCCCTCAAATTGTTGGAGAGAAAATATGGAGAAAATATCCTTTCTATTTTATTCAGCTATGTTCAATTGTATTCTTAATAATAATACTAATACTAATACTATAAAATAATATGAAACAATGCCACGGAATTCTAAGCAAATCTTGTCTGCTAAATGAACTAGTGTACCCCACAGCCATATGGCATAGCCAGATCAGGACCTAACATAACGACAACTCAGAGTACGCTATTCTTTTCTTCTGGTATAGACAACATTTTCATCATCTCATGTTTCTTTAGATCTGTCTAAAATAAATAATGGATTTGTTGTGATGGTGTAGGCTATATTACATAGATTTATTAGACTTTAATATATAGATGTTCCAAAGGTCTGCATCAGTGGCTTGAAGGCAATTTACTCGGCTCACGTCAAAGAATCGAACAATTGAGCACAATAGCAGTCCATACCAAATGGAACACCCCTTTTCCCACATAATTAACAAGTATTTGACCATTTTACCAATTAAAACCCAGCTAAGTAGCAGACTAAAATACAATATAAAATAAAGTATAGCCTAGTCTCATTGTTATCTCAGGTGTTCTTTTTTTCACCCTTCAAGCTCAACCTAGTATGATTAACAAGTGTGACCTGAAAGGCCAGACTGCTCTCATCTTGGCGGTGTACAGGGAAAAGGTGGCCTGTGTAGAGATGCTTCTGGAGAAGGGGGCTGACCCAGACCTCGCCAACAAGGACAGAGAGACCCCACTCTACAAAGGTAACACATTTGCCATAGAGACCTACTAAGACCTAGATTATATGCCTATCTGTTTGTAATTATCCTTTTATTTTAAGCGTACTAAGTCATAGGCTACTTGACTGATACTAAAATTAAGTGTTGGGCAGAAAGATCAGCACTCAGTGAGAAAAAACTGAATGAAAAACTTGCCCTTCATGGATTTGAAAGAAAATGACTGGTACAAGAATTCCTCCAGCCCAAGCTTACACCGATCTAATGATTTAGGATTGGTGGGGAATACAAGTGAACAAGTGCACACTTCATGAGAAGGGAAAGGTATATGGGGGGGGCAGGGATGTCTTGATATGAGAAATACAGCTACACTCAAAATCTGCCATTACAGAACGTCTCTTCCAATACCATTCTAAGCTGTCTTGCATACACTGGGAATACCCCCAAACCCGTGTTTAGGAAACACTGTCTTCCATGACTAACAAAGTCTGGGATTTCTTCTATTTAACTTCATCTTTGACTGTATTCCACAGCTTGTGAAAGTGGTAATGCTGAGATTGTGGTCATGCTTCTGAATCACGGTGCTGTGGTGAACAAACACTGCATTCAGGGCTGTACAGCTCTCCAGGAGGCTGTGAGCCGCAACAACGTGGAGATCTGTGAGATCTTGGTCCAGGCCGGGGCGAAGCTCAGCCCAACCAACATGTACGGTATCGCGCCCCTATTTACTGCAGCCCAGAGTGGACACGAGGAAACACTTCGATTTCTCATTAAACACGGTATGTCTTTCCCCTGGAAAAATGGGTGAACTCTGTAGGCCAGCGGTCACCAACCTTTTCTGAGTCAAGATTACTTTCGCAGTCAATAAGCAAGCATAGAGTTACCACTCAGATGTTTTTTAATTACTTAAAAAATGTAACATTAACCTAATATAAACAATTATTCTGTAAGATTGAGGTTTGTGGAGTAGGCCTAATACATGTTCACAGCATATTAGCTACAACATGCCTGGCCTGCCAATATTGTTCTTCTCAGACCACATTATATTTCAAAACTCGAGCTTTGATTACTAAATAGATCAGTTGGTGTAGCACTTACGAGGCACAGCTGAGCATGAATTGAAATAATTTTAAAATAAGTACATTTTTTATTTTACTGGACTGATGGTATCTGCTTCTGATGGTAATGGTGCTTTCAAGACAACTGGGAACTCGGAAAAAAACAACAGTAATCAGAGGTCTAGAAAGTTTCCGACTTGGAATTCTGAGTTGGATGACCGTTCAAAATGACTTTTCACAGTCGGATCTCGTTTTTTCCCGATATCCCAGATGTCTTGAACGCACTGAAGACGGAAGTCAGAGATTTCCCAATTCCCAGTTGTTTTGAACACAGCATTAGTTTCAACGGAGGGAGGGAGAGAGCAGCAGAGAGTCCACCTCTCACGGTCCCTGCCCTCTCCTTCCTTTTTTCTGGTGATACTGACCAGAGAGAGGGAACACCATCTTCTACCAGATGTCAAAACTGGAGTCGCACCGCATTCTCCTCATGCACAATTTCATGTTATTCCTATGACCAGAGAAAGTTCAATATTCCTTGATATTAAAAGAGACATGACAAGCTGCTAATAATGGGAGCACTTTGCTTATCCGGTGCGCAGGGCGTCTAAATCAAGTACACCTACTGTACCGCCGACAGCAAGAAAGAAAGGGAGCGCAAGTCTTTATCACAGCCTTTATCATTGGGGTTTTTACAAACATGTTTGGTGATCGACTAGGAATGCCTTGAAGATCGGCCAAAGGGCGCAGATCACATACAACTGTCATGTAGCTCTTACTATGGAACGTTTGTTGACTTTTCTAACTGTCAGTTGCACTGAATATGTTCTAGGTGCTGATATCAACAGTGAGGCAAGTGATGGGGCCACCGCTCTGTATGAAGCGGCTAAGAATGGCCATGAGGACATTGTGGAGCTTCTTCTTTCTCAGGATGCTGATGCCAACAAAGCGGGCAATAAAGGACTTCTGCCACTACATATTGCTGCCCAACGAGGAGCTGATGGGTACCTGCAATTAGCTTACAATACCTTGACACATGGGAATACTACAAATATCAATGCACAGCACCCTTAAAGCAGAACTGAACTCTAGAACTAACTTCTCTTGTCGAAAACAGCATATGTAGCATCACAACTAGTCAGAAACATTTATTCCAGTCATAAAGTCAGTATCATCCAAAACAGAGTTTTGTGTACAAGAGTTCTCCATGACATACATGAAGGTTGGCTTTTGATTTCTACAATGCCCACTAACACGGGATAAACATTGGCGTTGTTTGAGGTCTATCCAGAACACACAGACAGTGAGACCGACCTGCCCAGCAGCACAGCTGTTTGGATTTGTTTACATAAGCAGTGGTGGAAAAAGTATCCAGTCACCATACTTGAGTAATAGTAAAGATACCTTAATAGAAAAGGCCTCAAGTAAAAGTGAAAGTCACAAGGTAAAAAACTACTTGAGTAAAAACTACTTGAGTGTTAAATATACTTACATTTCAAAAGTAAATATAATTGCTCAAATGTGACTCGTTTCAGGAAACTGGGTGTACTTCCCAGAAGCGCCATTTGAACTCAAATTAGCTTAAAATAGCGAGCGATGTTATTTATTTGTTATTAGATTCGTTGTTGGACTAAAAACATTGTAAACTCAATAGAGATACATAATGGTGTCTCGATGTAATCAAGCTTTGAAATGATAACATTATTGTAAAATGTTATCTGTTTGTGCTTACTTGCAGTCAATTTGCAGTGTACAAGTTATTATAACTATGTTCCAGCCCCTGACCATCTGCACAGAACAGACCTTTTAAATCACTCAGCAGTGCCATTGCAGAAGGAGACAGAACTTGGGAGGGAGTTTGGGTGTCCTCCCATTTTTTCAGGCATCTAAAACACATTTCCTGCATTTCTACACAATGGCCCTTTTAGCCATCTCTATTTAGAACAACAAAAATAAGCAAAAATGCCCACAGTCATTAGGGAAGATATTATTAAATGTTTAAGTGATTGATAAGACTGAACTAGATCCATGATAATTCATTAATCAATGTTGTGTTGCACCTTTATCCAAAAGCCCAACAAATGAACAACTCTTACAGATAAAGTACAAAGATTGTCTTTAAGACATCCTCTATATCAAATGTCAGCCAGACGGCCCAGCCAGCCAGAGCTAACTGCACACGGGACCCCCACCAGTCTCGTCAATAACTCAACTCTCTCCCCAACACAACTTCCAAACACACATCAACACACAGAAACAGTACACCCTCTACATAATTCATATCATAAGCCTAATAGTACTGTAGAGCTCCTTTTACTTGCACACAATATAGCTGTGTCATCCTGCCTCTAGGGGTGCACGACCCTGTAGCGCCCCAACCCAACACACCCCACTCAGCTTTAGGATCTTAGTGAAATATTCATTAACAGCTTCAGGTGTGTTAGGCCAAGCCCAGAGTGACAAAAGTAAGGACTGAGCAGCCCAGCAGCTAGGGTTAGCTAGGGTTAGCTTAGGATTGCCTAAATCTCCCCTGATGTGGGCATGTTTTCAATACAATACATTATTCCATATAAGGCATCCAGACCCTATGAAAGTTGCACAGTGTATCCTTAATCTTAAAACAAATCTAATGATAATGTTCTGTGTTTTGTGTATTCACCACTGCTGCGCATTGGTCCTCCGATCCTTCCTACTACTCCTCCTCGTCGTCGGAGGAAGACAACCGTTACACAATCAAATGTATTTATAAATCCCTTTTTACATCAGCAGAAGTCACAAAGTGTTATACTGAAAACCAGCCTAAAACCCCAAGCAGCAAGCAATGCAGATGTAGAAGCACGGTGGCTAAGTCAGGTAGGAGACCTGAGCCAACTCCCCGTGCTTACCGTGGAGAGAGGTGGACCGGGCAGGCACCATGTTCTGCCGTGAGGCACACGGTGTCCCCGGTGCGCAGGCATAGCCCGGTGCGTTACATAGCAGCGCCTCGTATCGGCCAGGCTAGAGTGGACATCTGGCATCTGGTCTCCAGTGCGTCTCTTCGGGCCGGGGTACATGGCACCAGCCCTGCACATGGTGTCCCCGGTTCGCCAGCACAGCCCAGTGTGGTCTATTCCACCTCGCGGCACTGGCCTGGCTACGGGGAGCATCCAGCCAGGTAGGGTTGTGCAGGCTTGGTGCTCGAGACCTCCAGTGCGCCTTTACGGTCCGGTCTATCCGGTGCCTCCTCCACACACCAGGCCTCCGGTGGCAGCCCCCCGCACCAGGCTGGCTCTCTGTCTCCTCCCTACAGGTGCTCCCGTCTGTCCAGAGCTTTCCAGAGTCTCCCGCCTGTCCAGAGCTTTCTAGAGTCTCCTGTCTGTCCTGAGCTGCCAGAGTCGCCCGTCTGTCCTGAGCTGCCAGAGTCGCCCGTCTGTCCTGAGCTGCCAGAATCGCCCGTCTGTCCTGAGCTGCCAGAGTCGCCCGTCTGTCCTGAGCTGCCAGAGCCGCCCGCCAGTCAGGAGCTGCCAGAGCCACCGGTCAGTCAGGAGCTGCCAGAGCCGCCGGTCAGTCAGAAGCTGCCAGAGCCACCGGTCAGGAGCTGCCAGAGCCACCGGTCAGTCAGGAGCTGCCAGAGCCGCCTGTCAGTCAGGAGCTGCCAGAGCCGTTCGTTACTCCGGTGATGCCGGAATTGCCCGTCACTCCGGCGCTGCCGGAATCGCCCTTCACTCCGGAGCTGCCGGAGTCTCCCTCCTGTCCGGTGCTGCCGGAATCTCCCTTCCATTCCGGACCTGTTGCTAGGGTCCCCAGTCCGAGGTCGGCGGCAAGGGTCGCCGCTCTAAGGAGGCCACGGATGCGGGATAAGAGGCGGACAAAGACTATGGTGGTGTGGGGTCCACGTCCAGCGCCAGAGCCGCCACCGCGGACAGACGCCCACCCAGACCCTCCCCTATAGGTTCAGGTTTTGCGGCCGGAGTCCACACCCTGATTGAGAACCATACTTAGGTAGCCTGTTTTCATCCGTGAGTTTATTTTCTGTTCTGTGTTTTGTGTATTCACCACTGCTGCGCATTGGTCCTCCGATCCAATGCGTTACAACCGATCCAATGCGTTACACAATCAAATGTATTTATAAATCCCTTTTTACATCAGCAGAAGTCACAAAGTGTTATACTGAAAACCAGCCTAAAACCCCAAGCAGCAAGCAATGCAGATGTAGAAGCACGGTGGCTAGGAAAAACTCCCTAGAAAGGCAGGAACCTAGGAAGAAACCTAGAGAGGAACCTTGCCGTTCACCTTCGCACCCCTGGGCCAGACTACACTCAATCATAGGACCTACTGAAGAGATGAGTCTTCAGTAATGACTTAAAGGTTGAGACCATGTCTACGTCTCTCACATGGATAGGCAGAATTTTTCCATTAAAATTGAGCTCTATTGGAGAAAGCCCTGCCTCCAGCTGTTTGATTAGAAATTATATGTATGGCAGGACCAAATCGGAGAGATATGTAGGAGCTAGCCCATGTAATGCTTTGTTTTAGGTTAGCAACAAACCTTGAAGTCGGCCCTAGCCTTAACAGGAAGCCAATGTAGAGAGGCTAGCACTGGAGTAATATGATTTTTAAAAAACATGTGGTTCTAGGCAGGATTCTAGCAGCTGTGTTTAGCACTAACTGAAGTATATTTAGTGCTTTATCCGGGTCACCGGAGAGCAAAGCATTGCAGAAGTCTAATCTAGAAGTGACAAAAGCATCGATTAGCTTTCCTGAAATGTTCTGGGACAAAAAGTTTCTGATTTTACAATGTTAAGAATATGAAAAAAGCTGTCCTTGAAATATTCTTGATAATTTGTCAAAACAGAGATATGGGTCCAGAATAAAGCCTTCCTTCACAGTTTTATTTGAGACAACTGTACAACCATCAAGATTAATTTTCAGATCTAACAGCAGATCTCTTTGTTTCTTGGGATCTAGAACTAGCACCTCTGTTTTGTCTTAGTTTAAAAGTAAAACCTTTGCCATCATCCACTTCCTAATGTCAGAAACACAAGCTTTCTGGGTAGGCAATTTAATTGATGAGTACAGCATTGTGTTTTCGAATGACATCACCAAGAGGAAAAATATATAGTGAAAACAATAGTGGTCCTAAAACAGAACCTTGAGGAACGGCAAAACTTACAACTGATTTGTCAAAGGACAAACGATCCACAGAGACTAACTGATATCTTTCTGATAGATAAGTTCTAAACCAGGCATGAACATGGTCTGATGCCCTTAAAAGGTCAATTACCACCTTCACAAGTGCATTCACGGTGCTATGATGGGATCTAAAACAAGACTGAAGCATTTCGTATACATGATTTGTCTTCAGGAAGGCAGTGAGTTGCTGCGTAACAGATTTTACATTTTGTTTTTAGAGTAATGGGAGATTCGATATAGGCTGATAGGTTTTTACATTTTCCAGGTTAAGGTTTGGCTTTTTCAAGAGAGGCTATATTACTGCCACTTTTAGAAATTGGGATAAACATACCTGAATTGTCCAATAGAAACTCTTGTTGCAACTGTTAAACTAATGATTACACCTTAGATCAGCTAGATGGAGACAAGAATGTGAAAGGCGGTATTGAATGTGTCAATGTCTGTCACCTTGATTACTAAAATTTATCTTGACCCGTTCACCTACGTTATAAACATTCTTTCATAGGCTAGGTTGTAGCAACCTCATGATGGGCATAAGGAAAATGTGAGTATCCCATAGTAGCCTAAACCTATCGATATTGCATTGAGCTGGTTGAATGGAATATGAATGACAGTCACCCAGTATGCTGTAATTGAAATAAGGCCATGCTCATAAAAAAAAGAATATTGTTATATTAAACGGCACCGATCGCCGCTGTACTCTACCCCCTAGTTTCTGTTTCCAACTCCACTGACTTACATCTCACATGCACCTCCGCACCTAAACTGAAAGGAACAGAAGTTAGAAAGGGACTCTCAACCAATGAAAATGCTACGGTAATCTTTCAGTTAGTAAAGTACACAATGCAAAATGCTATGTTTAGTCAGAACTGTGACACATATTCTAGACACACCACAACAAAGCTGTGAAGATATGTTATTTTTCGGAATAGAATGTGTACTGTATGCCTTGTGTTCACAGTATTTAATGTGGAGACTTGGATTCCTCGGATTCCGGTTGGAGGATTCCTGCAATCAGAAGTGTAGTAACCAGGGAGGGTATTCTCCCTGGTTACTCTAACTGTGATTTCTGAAAACATGAAAACTTTATGAATGTTTTAAGGGAATGCTTTAACCCTAATACTAATCTTCCACTCTGGGCACCCCCTAATTTCCTCTGTGTGGTTTTTTATTTCAGTATCGTGTCATTGCTGATCAAAGTCACCAGCAAGTACAGAGTGAATCGCAGTGGAGTCAGTCCCCTCCACCTGGCTGCCGAGTGCAACAGGGACGCAGTTGTGGAGATCCTGATTGAGGCCGGCTATGACGTCAATGCCATGCTGTCAGATGACCGCTCCATGATGTACGAGGACCATCGTAGCACGACTCTCTACTTCGCCATCGCCAATGGCAATGTGGACGCAGCCACCATGCTTCTAGATGCCGGCGCCATCCCAAACCTGGACACCTTCAACCCGCTACTGGTAGCATTGAGGCAGGGTAGTATCGAATTGGTCACTTTGCTGGTGGAGCACGGTGCCAATGTCAACGCCTACGTACCCACTCACCCCACCTCGTTCCCGGCCACCCTCATATTCGGTATGAAGTACCTGTCCATGCTGAAGTATCTGATGGACAATGGCTGCGATGCCCTCTCCTGTTTTAGTTGCACTTATGGCAGTGGTCCACACCCACCACATCAGGAGACCTCTGAGAGGGATGACTTGCGCTACAATACCAATACACTCAGAAACACTGGGGAACCTGTTCAGGTAAACAAAATAACAATGAAATGTTTAGTATGTGCATATGTGTAATATATTTACATACATTCTAAATATAATGCCAATTAAGAATGAGGGGGATTATTAGGTGGCCAAAATTGAAATTTAGCCAGGACACCAGCTTTAACACCCCTACTCTTGCAATAAGGGGGATTTTTAATGACCACAGAGAGTCAGGTCACCCGTTTAACATCCCATCCGAAAGACAGCACTCTGAACAGGGAAATGGCCCGTTCACTGCCCTGGGATTCGATCTTAAGACCGGAGGCCAGAGTGCCCCCTACTGGTCCTACAACACCACTTCCAGCAGCATCTGGTCTCCCATCCAGGACTCACCCTGCTTTGCTTCAGAGGCAAGCCAGCAGTGGGATGCAGGGTGGTATGCTGTCGGCAACAGTTGTAAGTACTATGTAACAATGGCAAGAAAGTGTATCCAAACGCGCTTTAGCCCAGCTTGAACAAAAAAGGTAATCAGTTCCTAGACTGAGGGACTTGAAAATCCCAAAAAACATTCCTTACCCCAGGACACTTCACCGGGTTGAAATAAAGAAAAAGGAGCACTCTGTTTCATAATATGTATCGTCAATAAACGATCAGATCTATCACTCATTGAAGTGTCCTGTGGTAAGGAATGATTTTTTGATTTACTATGTAATAATGTTTACCTACACTGTAATCACCTATAATTGTTATGCTGTCATGTTAGCACATAGGTATTTGGGACACTTCTTGTAAAGTAGAGACTAAAAAATACAATATACCATAGCCTATCATTGCTTTTTGTGTTTCCATCATTAGTTCTGTGAGGTAATCTCTACACGCTGGGCAGGACCCATCATAGATGTACTCTTGAATTACGTTGGCCATGTGAAACTCTGCTCCAGACTTACTGAGCACCTAGATAGCTTGGCGGACTGGGAAGTCATCAAGGAGAAAGCAAGTGAGTGTCTTGTTCACATACTGTACATGCACACAGACCCACCTACACATACTACACAACATAAGGTAGCATTTTGGTAAAGGAGGACTGTATGCGTGGCTAATAAGCAGGGTTCATACCAGCCTGTTACAGTGGTGCCATGACCTGGATCCCAGAGCTAATGTCTAGCTATCAGCTGCTGGCAGGCTCATAAGGCACCGAGTGGCACTGTGGTCTAAGGCACTGTATCGCAGTGCTAGAGGTGTCACTACAAACCTGGGTTTGATCCTGGGCTGTACATAACTGGCTGTGATCGGGTGGCCCATAGGGCAGTGCACAATTGGCCCAGCATCGTCCGGGACAGGGGAGGGTTTGGCTGGTGTAGGCCATCATTGTAAATAAGAATTTGTTCTTAGCTGACTTGCCTAGTTAAATAAAAACGTGTGAGTGGTATGGGGATGGACAGGTCTATTTAACACCTCAATAACATACCATAATGAATTTGATTGATTCAAAATAATTTTCCCACTGTGAAGTGTCAGGTTACTGGCTTTCTGTTGCTTTACAGCACACAGGGCTTCTCAATTCTTCATTTTATGATTGGATTCCCCCGCCACCAATTATGCTTTTGGTTTGACCAGGTCCTCAGAGGGGAAAAAAGTTGAGCAAGGTTTGTAAGGAGAACAGAGAAACGTCTCTTTCTCTCTCTCTTCTTAGCAAACCCTCAAAACTGTGAGCTAACTTATAACAAATAAATTAGTACAATCAAATTTTATGGTACATTTATAAGCACGAAAAATAATTATATTGAAAATTATATTTTGTCAAATGGGGAAAGTTTCTATTGTGAAGTGATGCGCATCTCACATGTGAATGCTACTTTTCAACACAAGTGGTAGTTGGTAACGGTTAATTTTGAGAGCTCAATAAAAACGGTGGAAGTATTGTCAACCTTTAAATAATTATCTTAACCTCAGGCAGTAGGCTCAAGCAAGCCTGTTTCTCTCAGTGCAGCTTGCCCTGCCTGTCTCTCAGACTCTGGCCAGCATCGAAAGCCTATCCTCCTTATTAATGTTCAAAAAGCAAATGTGAAGGCCAACATTCTGGGGGGATAGCACTATTGTACTGTACACAAACAGAATAATGGGTTATGATATTTAAATGTATGTTTGGTGGTGACTTTCTGAATTATATTAGTTAGACCAAGAGTTTAAAGTAATACAGAAATTATTGGTATTTCAGTTGTGATTGTCCAAATGATCAGAAAAGTTTTGTATTTATTTTCCCTTAAAAATGAACCAGAAAGCACCATTTCACAGCTATTTTTTCTTTGTTTTGGGGGGGGGGGGGGGGGGGGTAGAATGCCCCCAAACCCCCCACAAGGGTGTCAAACCCTGAATCCATTGACTCTGAACCCCCCCAATATTCAACACAAAGTTATGCCCTTGGCTGCTGGGGTTACTGATGTGATGAGGGGGAATTCATGCATGCACACTCGACACTGCCCAAACAGCCACTTATTTGGAATGACTTGTGCACATGTTATGTACTTTCTATATTCAAGCGTCACATACAGTATTACTGTATCTGTTGCCATTGTCTTCCAGGGCATTCACGTCCACTGATGCAGCTGTGCAGGCTGAAGATTCGCCAGCAGGTTGGAATCCACAGACTGAGGTGCATCAAAAAACTGCCCCTCCCACCACGACTAATCAAGTACCTCAACCACGAAGAGCGCAACCAAGAAAATGTTTTGTGAATAATAGTCTGTGACATTATAGTCAAAGTAAGAGATGATGAGGGACTACAGCACAAAATCTCTTGACATAATCAGTGTTTTGGTGTGAATCTTTTTACTCATATTTGAGCAGTAATATAGAGCAGTGCTTACCAACATGAGGTACTGCAAGTGGTTCTCAATTTATTTTATTATTATTTTATATTTTTCTTCCAAACATAATACCATAGGGGATAGATAGTATAGTATAGTATAGTATATGGTATTATAAGCAATTGTACATTAATTTTTACAATGCAAATTGTGTTGCCCCTTAAATGACAGATTTGGACACTGATAAACACACCGAGTGGCTGTACAGTAACATGCTATAGATTACATTTCATTACTTTACTTCTAATTGTTTGGGACACCTGGGACCATCAAGTGACAAAAACCTCCAGGGGACCATGACACAATGTCCCAAGAACATCCTAAAAACATCCTTGGGGACGACAGGAGGCTGACACAACGGCCCAAGAATTACCTAAAAAACGTAATTGGGGATGTCCCGGGACAAACCGGGAACCAAACAAAACCTCCAGGGGACCATGACACAACATCCTGACCACTTTAGGCGTCCATTTCATGATGATCCGGGGACATTCTAACGACAAGTTTTTTGTTTGCAGGGTTAATGTGAGAAGGAGGGGCTGCAGGGCTCAACGGCACAGCTAGGAGCTCTTCTTTGAGTCATAAAAGTGCATTGAAATGATTTAGGAACTGTGCACACTTTGGAGAGGTGTGTGGCCACTTGGAAACACCAGTTTGACCTCTCACTTAAACCCTTGTATTTTTTTTGTCTTGTGTTGCTCCCAAATTTTCCACAAATATTCTTGTCACGTTACTGAATGTATCCAGAGTATTTTCAGATTTTGTTAATAACAAATGCTGCGACAAGTATGGCAAATGTAAAATGCACATAAAATGCAATGTTTGGATTCAGTCTCTTGTCAGGTGAACTGTTGTCTCCTTACCTTTAGTCTAATAATTGTCCCACCATCTCCTAACTGTTCCCTTATATTTGCTACCATGGTTATGCATATGCTTTCCATTTTCTTCTGTAAAAAAACAAATTTCAATTTAGCGCTATCCATATAGGCCAATTCCCACCAGTGTAAGAGCTTTACAAACATACATCTGTAATAATAGTCCTGTAATCTGTTACATTCTTTGATAAAATGTACTCTAAATTTGACTGCTAAGATATTTTAAGTTAAAAAGAATTCGGTGACTCCGCAAATGGTAGTTCTTTTGAAGATGATTTGGTGGTCCCCAGAACAGAAAAGGTTGTGAACCGCTGATATACGGTACAATACAGTACAGCTAGAGTTTACGATTAAACTTTAAGATCAGACTAAGGTAGACTTACCAAGTTGGTAACATTTATTTTACACTTGTAGACATTACTAGGTGGTAGTATTTACTTTTATTTAAATTCCTACGTGTTTGCAAATACATAGTAAAATGGTAATTACACATAAATAACCTATGAATTATTTATATGTTTCAGTTGTGAGAGCTGTTAATTAACTATACAAATGAGTGAATTCGTTTTTGTCAAGCTTTGGAAATTTGCCTGTTTGCTTGTTTGAGTGTACAGTACTTTTGGGGCATTATAGAACCCTGGCTATAGTGCAGGCTTTTTTCATTAGTTTAGCGTTAGTTGAGGTGTTATACTGTTCTTATTATGAATGGTCTAATCAATTTCTCAATGGAAGATAAATAAGAAATAGATACCTGAATGGCTTTTTGTTAAGGTTTTGAAAGCTGCTTTATAAGCATTGTGTTTTTGTAAATATTTGATTTGAACAGTTATCAAAGTTGAGAGTTTGAACATAAATGTTTAAAGCATTACCTGACAGTAATTGTATTACCATCATCACAGTAAAGATTCAGAATAGGAGAGGGAAACAGTAGACGTAATTTGATATTTGGTGTTGATTCAATTAAATAGATTTCATTGCAATATTTGTGGTATTTTGTATGATCTCTGAGGTAAGGGTCTCATTTTTCTAATAATTGGATATATTTTTTTCTTCACTTGGTGACAATTCAATCTTGTGCTATTTTGCCTGTGAAAAAAATAAATAAACATCATATCCATTTTCTATGGGTTTTCCAGTCATTCAAAGTGTTACGGTGCGTGAATGAGGACCCAAAAGTGAATTAACGTAAACAGAGCTTCTTTAATAACAAAACAAACGTAGGCTCAGATGGACCGGCAGATTCCGACAGGACAGGACAAGGTTGCAGCAAACATGACGATAGTCTGGTTCAGGCATGAATAACACAAACAAGAATCCGACAAAGACAGAAACAAAAACAGAGAGAGATATAGAGGACTAATCAGAGGGAAAAAGGGAACAGGTGGGAAAAGGGGTGACGAGGTAGTTAGGAGGAGACAAGGAACAGCTGGGGGAAAGAGGGGGAGAAAAGGTAACCTAATAACGACCAGCAGAGGGAGACAGGGTGAAGGGAAAGGACAGAAACAAGACACAACATGACAATACATGACAGTACCCCCCCACTCACCGAGCGCCTCCTGGCGCACTCGAGGAGGAAACCTGGCGGCAACGGAGGAAATCCTCGATCAGCGCACGGTCCAGCACGTCCCGAGAGGGAACCCAACTCCTCTCCTCAGGACCGTACCCCTCCCAATCTACTAGGTACTGATGACCACGGCCGCGAGGACGCATGTCCAAAATCCTACGGACCCTGTAGATGGGTGCGCCCTCGACAAGGATGGGGGGGGGGGGGGGGGGAGACGAGCGGGGGCGCGAAGAACGGGCTTGATACAGGAGACATGGAAGACCGGGTGGACGCGACGAAGATATCGCGGAAGAAGAAGTCGAACTGCGACAGGATTAATGATCTGAGAAATACGGAACGGACCAATGAACCGCGGGGTCAACTTGCGAGAAGCGGTCTTAAGGGGAAGGTTCTGAGTGGAGAGCCAAACTCTCTGACCGCGACAATATCTAGGACTCTTAGTTCTACGCTTATTAGCAGCCCTCACAGTCTGCGCCCTATAACGGCAAAGTGCAGACCTGACCCTCTTCCAGGTGCGCTCGCAACGTTGGACAAAAGCCTGAGCGGAGGGGACGCTGGACTCGGCGAACTGAGATGAGAACAGCAGAGGCTGGTACCCGAGGCTACTCTGAAAAGGAGATAGCCCGGTCGCAGACGAAGGAAGCGAGTTGTGGGCGTATTCTGCCCAGGGGAGCTGTTCTGACCAAGACGCAGGGTTGCGAAAAGAAAGACTGCGTAAGATGCGACCAATAGTCTGATTGGCCCGTTCTGCTTGACCGTTAGACTGGGGGTGAAAGCCGGAAGAGAGACTGACGGAAGCCCCAATCAAACGGCAAAACTCCCTCCAAAATTGAGACGTGAATTGCGGACCTCTGTCCGAAACGACGTCTGACGGAAGGCCATGAATTCTGAAAACATTCTCGATGATGATTTGTGCCGTCTCTTTAGCAGAAGGAAGCTTAGCAAGGGGAATAAAATGAGCCGCCTTAGAGAACCTGTCGACAACCGTAAGAATAACAGTCTTCCCCGCTGACGAAGGCAGTCCGGTGACAAAATCTAAGGCGATGTGAGACCACGGTCGAGAGGGAATGGGAAGCGGCCTGAGACGGCCGGCAGGAGGGGAGTTACCGGACTTAGTCTGCGCGCAGACCGAACAAGCAGCCACGAAGCGACGCGTGTCATGCTCCCGGGTGGGCCACCAAAAACGCTGGCGAATGGAAGCAAGCGTACCCCGAACGCCAGGGTGGCCGGCTAACTTGGCAGAGTGAGCCCACTGAAGAACGGCCAGACGAGTAGGAACGGGAACGAAAAGAAGGTTCCTAGGACAAGCGCGCGGCGACGGAGTTTGAGTGAGTGCTTGCTTTACCTGCCTCTCAATTCCCCAGACAGTCAACCCGACAACACGCCCCTCAGGGAGAATCCCCTCGGGGTCAGTGGAGGCTACTGAAGAACTGAAGAGACGAGATAAAGCATCAGGCTTGGTGTTCTTAGAGCCCGGACGATAAGAAATCACGAACTCGAAACGAGCGAAAAACAGCGCCCAGCGCGCCTGACGCGCATTAAGTCGTTTGGCAGAACGGATGTACTCAAGGTTCCTATGGTCAGTCCAAACGACAAAAGGAACGGTCGCCCCCTCCAACCACTGTCGCCATTCGCCTAGGGCTAAGCGGATGGCGAGCAGTTCGCGGTTTCCCACATCATAGTTACGTTCCGACGGCGACAGGCGATGAGAAAAATACGCGCAAGGGTGGACCTTGTCGTCAGAGAGGGAGCGCTGAGAAAGAATGGCTCCCACGCCCACCTCTGACGCGTCAACCTCGACAACGAACTGTCTAGTGACGTCAGGTGTAACAAGGATAGGTGCGGATGTAAAACGATTCTTGAGGAGATCAAAAGCTCCCTGGGCGGAAACGGACCACTTAAAGCACGTCTTGACAGAAGTAAGGGCTGTGAGAGGGGCTGCCACCTGACCGAAATTACGGATGAAACGACGATAGAAGTTCGCGAAGCCGAGAAAGCGCTGCAGCTCGACGCGTGACCTAGGGACGGGCCAATCAATGACAGCTTGGACCTTAGCGGGATCCATCTTAATGCCTTCAGCGGAAATAACAGAACCGAGAAATGTGACGGAGGAGGCATGAAAAGAGCACTTCTCAGCCTTCACAAAAAGACAATTCTCTAAAAGGCGCTGGAGGACACGTCGAACGTGCTGAACATGAATCTGGAGTGACGGTGAAAAAATCAGGATATCGTCAAGGTAAACGAAAACAAAGATGTTCAGCATGTCTCTCAGGACATCATTGACTAATGCCTGAAAGACAGCTGGAGCGTTAGCGAGGCCGAAAGGAAGAACCCGGTATTCAAAGTGCCCTAACGGAGTGTTAAACGCCGTCTTCCACTCGTCCCCCTCCCTGATGCGCACGAGATGGTAAGCGTTACGAAGGTCCAACTTAGTGAAAAACCTGGCTCCCTGCAGGATCTCGAAGGCTGAAGACATAAGAGGAAGCGGATAACGATTCTTCACTGTTATGTCATTCAGCCCTCGATAATCTATGCAGGGGCGCAGGGACCCGTCCTTCTTCTTAACAAAAAAAAACCCCGCTCCGGCGGGAGAGGAGGAGGGGACTATGGTACCGGCGGCAAGAGCTACAGACAAATAATCTTCGAGAGCCTTACGTTCGGGAGCCGACAGAGAGTATAGTCTACCCCGGGGGGGAGTGGTTCCCGGAAGGAGATCAATACTACAATCATACGACCGGTGTGGAGGAAGAGAGGTGGCCCTGGACCGACTGAACACCGTGCGCAGATCGTGATATTCCTCCGGCACCCCTGTCAAATCACCAGGCTCCTCCTGTGAAGAAGAGACAGAGGAAACAGGAGGGATAGCAGACATTAAACATTTCACATGACAAGAGACGTTCCAGGAGAGGATAGAATTACTAGACCAATTAATGGAAGGATTATGACAAACTAGCCAGGGATGGCCCAAAACAACAGGTGTAAAAGGTGAACGAAAAATTAAAAAAGAAATGGTTTCGCTATGATTACCAGAAACAGTGAGGGTTAAAGGTAGCGTCTCACGCTGAATCCTGGGGAGAGGACTACCATCCAGGGCGAACAAGGCCGTGGACTCCCTTAACTGTCTGAGAGGAATGTCATGTTCCCGAGCCCAGGTCTCGTCCATAAAACAGCCCTCCGCCCCAGAGTCTATTAAGGCACTGCAGGAAGCTGACGAACCGGTCCAGCGTAGATGGACCGACAAGGTAGTGCAGGATCTTGAAGGAGAGACAGGAGTAGTAGCGCTCACCAGTAGCCCTCCGCTTACTGATGAGCTCTGGCTTTTACTGGACATGAAGTGACAAAATGACCAGCAGAACCGCAATAGAGACAGAGGCGGTTGGTGATTCTCCGTTCCCTCTCCTTAGTCGAGATGCGGATACCTCCCAGCTGCATAGGCTCAGCACCCGAGCCGGCAGAGGAAGATGGTAGTGATGCGGAGAGGGGGGCAACGGAGAACGCGAGCTCCTTTCCACGAGCTCGGTGACGAAGATCAACCCGTCGCTCAATGCGAATAGCGAGTTCAATCAAGGAATCCACGCTGGAAGGAACCTCCCGGGAGAGAATCTCATCCTTTACCTCTGCGCGGAGACCCTCCAGAAAACGAGCGAGCAAAGCCGGCTCGTTCCAGCCACTGGAGGCAGCAAGAGTGCGAAACTCAATAGAGTAGTCTGTTATGGATCGATTACCTTGACATAGGGAAGACAGGACCCTGGAAGCCTCCTCCCCAAAAACAGATCGATCAAAAACCCGTATCATCTCCTCCTTAAAGTCCTGATAGTGGTTAGTACACTCAGCCCTTGCCTCCCAGATTGCCGTGCCCCACTCACGAGCCCGTCCAATAAGGAGAGATATGACGTAGGCGACACGAGCAGTGCTCCTGGAGTAAGTGTTGGGCTGGAGAGAAAACACAATATCACACTGGGTGAGGAACGAGCGGCATTCAGTGGGCTCCCCAGAGTAACACGGCGGGTTATTGATTCTGGGCTCCGGAGATTCGAAAGCCCTGGAAGTGGCCGGTGGATCGAGGCGGAGATGGTGAACCTGTTCTGTGAGGTTGGAGACTTGGGTGGCCAGGGTCTCAACGGCATGTCGAGCAGCAGACAATTCCTGCTCGTGTCTGCCTAGCATCGCTCCCTGGATCTCGACGGCTGAGTGGAGAGGATCCGAAGTCGCTGGGTCCATTCTTGGTCGGATTCTTCTGTTACGGTGCGTGAATGAGGACCCAAAAGCGAATTAACGTAAACAGAGCTTCTTTAATAACAAAACAAACGTAGGCTCAGATGGACCGGCAGATTCCGACAGGACAGGACAAGGTTGCAGCAAACATGACGATAGTCTGGTTCAGGCATGAATAACACAAACAAGAATCCGACAAAGACAGAAACAAAAACAGAGAGAGATATAGAGGACTAATCAGAGGGAAAAAGGGAACAGGTGGGAAAAGGGGTGACGAGGTAGTTAGGAGGAGACAAGGAACAGCTGGGGGAAAGAGGGGGAGAAAAGGTAACCTAATAACGACCAGCAGCGGGAGACAGGGTGAAGGGAAAGGACAGAAACAAGACACAACATGACAATACATGACACAAAGGCCGTTAATCCTGTATTTTGTAGTTTTCTAGTTCATTGGGATGTGCAATATTTCCATTGTTTTTATATTTATGTCTTTCCCGATGTATTTGTCCAGGATTCCTGGATGATGTTTGATCGATTGCTTGATTGCTGAATGATTGTTGCTTAGGGTAAAGTTCATGTTTGCAGGTCAACATTAGGGTTAAGGTTAGGGTTAGGTTTAGGGTTAGGGAAAATATAATTTTGAATGGTTGTAAAGTGTGTGTGTGTGTGTGTGTGTGTGTGTGTGTGTGTGTGTGTGTGTGTGTGTGTGTGTGTGTGTGTGTGTGTGTGTGTGTGTGTGTGTGTGTGTGTGTGTGTGTGTGTGTGTGTGCATGCTTGCGTCCATAACATGATGGCCCCTATTTTTCCACATATAACAATCTACATTGTGGGTTGTGTTTTATCTTGGATTGTTGTCAAATTCGATTGTGATCATATATTGGATTGTGAATAGTCACAAACATTTTAGTCTTGAAACAGGTCTTAAAACCCCTAGAGTCAATTTTGCGCTCCCGAGGGAATCTCATTAGCTAGAGTGGTGTTTGTCAGGCCATGAGACACCCCGAAAATCGGTCTTTTCACAAAATCGTCTGTAGCGTCTGAACGGTTTCGCCTAGAAACAAACTCCTCTATGGAAAGATGAGACTCCCACGAACACGATGGAGTTTTCCATTTTGCTCTACAAACATCTTGGGACTCGTCAGAAGTCGGTACATGTCTGTAGCGTCCAAACAGTTTGGGCTATGTCACGAAATGGATTGGCAGATAAATGAATAAGTGGGTGGCGTGGCTGGTGTGATCAGACGCACCTGCAGAGAGTTGGCTAATCAAACAGGTAGCTGGGGATTGGCTGTCATTTCCTTTAAAAGCTGTGTGTTTTCTGTTGTTTGGCTGCTGAGAGTTGAGCTGAGAATGTCTCTCTGTGGGGATCGGTCCCCTATAAGGGTTGTATGTCTCGGGTGTTTGCTGAGATTGCAATAAACCAGTGACTGCGGGATGAGAAGTCCTACAGGCAAATTCGAGTGAGGAAGTGGGCGGCTGCACTGACAATGAACTGTGGCTGAGGGGTGATCTGAGAACAGAGGACAAAGAGGCATTGGTACAACACACAGCTAGGAGCTTTAGCTCCGGCCAGTAAGGGACGTGATTCTTCCTGTGTTCCCCTTATACTACACTTTCTCTCTCTGGGCTACTTTACCACACCATTGAAAGCCACTAATGTCGGCAGATTTCCCTGTCTTCTGTCTCCCTCTCGTTCCAGACAGAGTCTCAGACTGGTCGTGTTCCAGGACAGGGAGCTATGCGGATCTTGGTATTTCGCCAGACAGACATTTATTATTTTATTTTTGTGGGGATATGGTTCTCGTTGGGCCCTAGAAATTGAGAACCTATCCCCACCCTCTCTACATGTTGTCTTGTCTGTCTTTCCAACTCACTATTTTGTCCCATAGCAGTAAAGTCCTTTAGAGGGGTTGGCAGAGTAGAGCAAGGCCAACGAGCAGTATGGCTGGTGGTATTGTCATGCTGGTGAGTCATGTCAGGATGAGCCTGCAGGAAGGGTACTACATGATGGAAGAGGATGTCTTCCCTGTAATGCACAGCCTTGAGATTGCCTGCAATGACAACAAGCTCAGTCTGATGATGCTGTGACACACCGCCCAAGACCATGATAGACCCTCGACCTCCTAATTGATCCCGCTCCAGAGTACAGGCCTCGGTGTAACGCTCATTATTTTGACGATAAACGCGGAACCGACCTTCAACCCTGGTGAGACACAACCGTGACTCGTCAGTGAAGAGCACTTTTTGCCAGTCCTGTTTGGTCCAGCAACGGTGGGTTAGTGCCCATAGGCGATGTTGTTGCCGGTCATGTCTGGTGAGGACCTGCCTTACATCAGGCCTACAAGCCCTCAGTCCAGCCTCTCTCAGCCTATTGCGGACAGTCTGAGCACTGATGGAGGGATTGTGCGTTCCTGGTGTAACTCGGGCAGTTGTTGTTGCCATCCTGTACCTGTCCTGCAGGTATTATGTTCGGATGTACCGATCCTGTGCAGGTGTTACACGTGGTCTGGGCATCTTTCTTTTGGTGTTTTTCAGAATCAGTAGAAAGGCCTCTTTAGTATCCTATGTTTTCATAACCGTGACCTTAATTGCCTACCGTCTGTAAGCTGTTAGTGTCTTAACGACCGTTCCACAGGTGCATATTCATTAAATGTTCATGGTTCATTGAACAAGCATGGGAAACAGTGCTTAATCCCTTTATAATTAATATCTGTGAATTTATTTGGATTTTTACGAATTACCGTTGAAATATTGTTGCAGTGCCATATTAGAATAATTCAGTGTGCAGTGGAGTGAGATTTTTATTGCTTTTTACGATAATTTGCAGTGTGTTACTTTCACATTACTTTTGCGGTAACCTACCTGAGGGGAGGCTCTGTCGACCCCGTCCGGGAAATCGTGCAGTCTGTTGTGGGAATTGTGGAAACAGGTTCCAAATCCATGTTAACCCATGAAATGAAAATACAACTTACCCTGAGCCTACTTACCTGTCCTGGTCTTCTGTGTTGGGGTTGTTTGCTGTGTTGGGTGGAGTTAAAAGGGGTTAAAAGTAGCATCGGTAGGATTTCTCCAAGCACAATTCTCTTGCACATGGGGCTATGGATCAGCTAGGGGATGGAGCACAAGGGGCAGCAAGTTCTTTAGTGGCAGGCCCACTACCTCAGTATATTCCTGTAGCAATGCCTTGGTTCATGTGTTCACCCTGGGTTACCAAATTTATTGCTGAGAGTAGTGGATTTAGTTTTGGGGAGTTGCGGGCACAAATGGAATCCCTAGAACTGGCAGAACAGCAGTAGATTGATTTCATCATGGGGGCTCTAGATGGCAGTGCAAAGAAAAAACATGTTGTTTAGTCAAGTCCAGATGAACTCACCTGCTTCTTTGTAGGCCGCATTACAGGACCAGTTTGGCAGCCTCACCCCAACACCCACTCTCCGGTCCTGCTTCTTTGACTATAACCAGAGGGTAGATGAACCTATGGGAGACTCCTCCTGCTTACACAGGAGCTATTTAGCCGATGGCTCCAATCAGAACAGGACAGATCTGTCAACGATTAATCAACTCTTCGCAACCAATTTGTTATAAGTCTAAAGGAGGGCTCTCTGAAACAGGAGCTCCAGAAGTATGCGCGGCAACAGCAAGAGATGAAGTCAGACTCTCACGAACATGTAAATGTCGGTTATTTTGCTCTAGGATGCCCACAGGCCTCACAAGACTAATCTGAAGGTCCTCCCAGTACCCGTATGAAAAATGAATGGGTGTATAGTATATTCGAAAACTGTTTAGTGTAAAAAATAAGGGGTTAGGCCTCACAAGTGGCGCAGCGGTCTAAGGCACTGCATCATATGCAGTGCCACAACCGGCCGTTGTCGGCAGTCCCACAATTGGCCCAGCCTTGTCTGGGTTAGGGGAGGGTTTGGCCGGTGGGGCTTTACTTGGCTCATCGCACTCTAGCAACTCCTTGTTTCATGACGTAAATCTGTTCATCAATGTGTGTATGTATGGGCGAATAGCAATAATGCCAAATACATGTTTTCGTCAAATATACATATTTTTAATTATTTGTAGCTAGTAGCTTGATAACTCTGGTCCAGTACGTAGATGGTAGCTAGTTGTGTAATTTCACCACCCATGCTGTTGGTGGCAGTAACGCACCATCCTCTCTCGCACCATTCGACATTGTGTCTCAGCTCGTATGTATCACAGCATCTGTGCCTTGAGAAGGTATCTGCAGGAACCAGACCCTATTCGAAAGTTCAGATTTTTTAGTAGAATTCGCCAAAATGCCTTTTCTATTTTTCAAAGTCTTATTTCGAAAGCTAACACATCTGCATATTTTTAAATGTGGTCACCCTAGGAGGATCTTGGATTGGGCAAACCCCCTATAATGGAGCGGTCGCTGGATAACCTCCTCCACCCCAATCATCGAGCTGGATCCACCACCGGCCTTCCCTCCCGGTAAAAATGGAGCTCTAAGGACGTTCTTGGGACGTTGTGTCATGGTCCCTTCGAGGTTTTGTCTAGTTTCTGATTTGTCCCAGGGTTGTCACTGAGGCCGTTTTTAGGAACATTTCAGGAAGTTCTTGGGACATTGTGTCATGTTTTTTCAGTGTCAGCTGTAAGCGGTGGTATTATCAAGCTGCGGTGTTGTCACCAAAAGGAAGACTTTTGTCGAAACAGACGTTCTGGAGAGTTGTTCTTCAGAGTTGTTTGAAGGAGAGGAAGGCTCTACACCACTCTCTCACTTGAGTTTCTTACCTAGTTATTTTCTGATCTCATTTTGCTATTTTTTTGGCAAGTACGTGTGTGTTTCCCATCCCAGTTCATTTCAGGCTATATTGCCCTTCAGTCCCTACACTTTTTGACCCTGAAGGATTACATCAGAGAACACTGCTACTCCAGCTGCTCTCTCATCATCTGACTGTGTTCTCTCATAGTGTGACAGCACTTGGTGGCTCACCAGGGCTACTCATTTCTCCAAAGATGTTTTATTTGCCCCCTCTCTCACATGTCCAGCTCCTCATTTGAATTCCAAGCAGTCACTGTCACTTGTCCACTCAAGCTTAATATTGTTGGCATCTATCACCCACCAGGTGTCCCTAGAGAGTTCCTCAAAAAGCTTGAAACCTTGATAAACAAATTTCGAGATGACGACTCACCACTCATCGTACTGGGTGACTTGAACCTCCTGATGCCTGACTTCAGTTAATTTCTTTCCACTCCTTTCCTCTTTTGATCTCACCCTTTCCCAGTCACTTCCCACTCACAAGGCAGGCAATACACCTGACCTCATCTTCACTAGAGGGTGTCCACCTACTGATCTCACTGCAGCCCCCCTCCGTGTCTCTGATCACTACTTTGTTTCCATTTCTCTTCATCTCTTCTCCAACCCTACCCACTCAGCCCCTATCCAATGGTAATGCACCGTCGCAATCTTCGCTCTCGCTCTCGCACTGCTGCTACTCTCTCCTCTTCTATCCTCTCTTCCATTTGCTCAATCCTTCTCCCTCATGTCTCTGTCCCTACTCTCCTCCCTTTCCACATCCTTTGACTCCTCCTAT
The DNA here is from genome assembly GCF_013265735.2 of Oncorhynchus mykiss. Classification (NCBI taxonomy): domain Eukaryota; kingdom Metazoa; phylum Chordata; class Actinopteri; order Salmoniformes; family Salmonidae; genus Oncorhynchus; species Oncorhynchus mykiss. Next base: position 25,611,267 of record NC_048568.1, read on the forward strand.
CCCCTTTCCTCCCGGTCGGCCCGACCTACACTTCCCGCTGAGTAACTCACTCAGTGCTAACAGAACAGGGCTACGGGAGAAATCAATGGAGAAATGGAGGAAAACTAAACTTCCGGAGTACCTATCATCCTTCCACTCCCTCTTCTCTATCTTATCTTTATCCTCTGCTTAAGCCCCTTTCTAGAACTCTATATGTCAAGCCTCAGCCTCCAACACTGGGAAACTATTCTCCATTTTCTCCTCCCTCTCTAGGGATGACTTTGCCAACCACTTTGAAAAAAAGGTTGACAACATCCTCTCCTCATTCACCCAGTCTACTGAGTCCGCTGGTCCCACTTACACAGAACAATCCTACTCCTTGACCCCGTTCTCCCTTCTCTCTCTAGATCAAGGATGGACAACTCCAGTGCTTAGGGGCCTGATTGGTGTCACACTTTTTACCCAGCCCTAGCTAACACCCTTACCTCCAATAATCAACTAATCATGATCTTCAGTTTAGAATGCATTTTGTTTAATCAGCTGTGTTTGCAAGGGGTAGGGGAAAAGTGTGACACCACTTCTTCCCCCGAGGACTGTAGAAGCCCATTCCTGCTGTAGATGAAATCCTGTGACTAATAATGTCCGGCCGCCCAACAACCTGCCCATTTGACCACCACCCCCTGCTCCTTTCTCCAGACTATTTCTGGAGACCTACTCCCATTCCTCACTTCTCTCATCATCTCATCCCTGACCACTGGCTGCATCCCCTCTGACTTCAAAATGGCCAGAGTTGCACTCCTCCTCAAGATACCAACCAGTCCTAGACACCCAGGTGAGGGGAGTTCCTTACTAATCAGTGACCTTAATTAATCAATTAAGTACAAGGGAGGAGCAAGAACCTACAGACTCTTGGCCCTCCTTGGAATGAGTTTGACACGTCATATATCTGCTACCTTTGACACCATGAACCATCAGATCCTCTTCTCCACCTTCTCATGGTTGGGCGTCTCAGGCTCTGCACACTCCTGGATTGCATTCTACTTGGCAGGTCACTCCTACCAAGTGGCATGGAGAGGATCTGTGTTTGCATCATGTGCTCTCACCACTGGTGTCCCCAAGGGCTCAGTTCTAGCCCCTTTCCTCTTTTCTCTTTGCACCAAGTTACTCGGATCTGTCATATCCTCACATTATCTCTCTTATCATTGCTATGCGGATAACACTCAAATACTCTTCTCCTTCCCACATTCTGACACCCAGGTAGCGAAACCCATCTCTGCGTGCAGGGCCACCACCTCAAGCTCAACCTCAACAAAACAAAGCTACTCCGTGGAATCAAATCAAATGTATTTATATAGCCCTTCGTACATCAGCTGATATCTCAAAGTGCTGTACAGAAACCCAGCCTAAAACCCCAAACAGCAAGCAATGCAGGTGTAGAAGCACGGTTGCTAGGAAAAACTCCCTAGAAAGGCCAAAACCTAGGAAGAAACCTAGAGAGGAACCAGGCTATGTGGGGTGGCCAGTCCTCTTCTGGCTGTGCCGGGTGGAGATTATAACAGAACATGGCCAAGATGTTCAAATGTTCATAAATGACCAGCATGGTCGAATAATAATAAGGCAGAACAGTTGAAACTGGAGCAGCAGCACGGTCAGGTGGAATGGGGACAGCAAGGAGTCATCATGTCAGGTAGTCCTGGGGCATGGTCCTAGGGCTCAGGTCCTCCGAGAGAGAGAAAGAAAGAGAGAAGGAGAGAATTAGAGAACGCACACTTAGATTCACACAGGACACCGAATAGGACAGGAGAAGTACTCCAGATATAACAAACTGACCCTAGCCCCCGACACATAAACTACTGCAGCATAAATACTGGAGGCTGAGACAGGAGGGGTCAGGAGACACTGTGGCCCCATCCGAGGACACCCCCGGACAGGGCCAAACAGGAAGGATATAACCCCACCCACTTTGCCAAAGGACAGCCCCCACACCACTAGAGGGATATCTTCAACCACCAACTTACCATCCTGAGACAAGGCTGAGTATAGCCCACAAAGACCTCCGCCACGGCACAACCCAAGGGGGGAAGGGGGGGGGGGGTGCCAACCCAGACAGGATGACCACATCAGTGAATCAACCCACTCAGGTGACGCACCCCCTCCAGGGACGGCATGAGAGAGCCCCAGTAAGCCAGTGACTCAGCCCCTGTAATAGGGTTAGAGGCAGAGAATCCCATTGGAAAGAGGGGAATCGGCCAGGCCGAGACAGCAAGGGCGGTTCGTTGCTCCAGAGCCTTTCCGTTCACCTTCCCACTCCTGGGCCAGACTACACTCAATCATATGACCCACTGAAGAGATGAGTCTTCAGTAAAGACTTAAAGTTTGAGACCGAGTTTGCGTCTCTGACATGGGTAGGCAGACCGTTCCATAAAAATGGAGCTCTATAGGAGAAAGCCCTGCCTCCAGCTGTTTGCTTAGAAATTCTAGGGACAATTAGGAGGCCTGCATCTTGTGACCGTAGCGTACGTGTAGGTATGTACGGCAGGACCAAATCAGAGAGATAGGTAGGAGCAAGCCCATGTAATGCTTTGTAGGTTAGCAGTAAAACCTTGAAATCAGCCCTTGCCTTAACAGGAAGCCAGTGTAGGGAGGCTAGCACTGGAGTAATATGATCAAATATTTTGGTTCTAGTCAGGATTCTAGCAGCCGTATTTAGCACTAACTGAAGTTTATTTAGTACTTTATCCGTGTAGCCGGAAGGTAGAGCATTGCAGTAGTCCAACCTAGAAGTGACAAAAGCATGGACCAATTTTTCTGCATCATTTTTGGACAGAAAGTTTCTGATTTTTGCAATGTTACGTAGATGGAAAAAAGCTGTCCTTGAAATGGTCTTGATATGTTCTTCAAAAGAGAGATCAGGGTCCAGAGTAACACCGGGGTCCTTCACAGTTTTATTTGAGACGACTATACAACCATTAAGATTAATTGTCAGATTCAACAGAAGATCTCTCTACCTGCTCTTTCCATGACATGCTGTAGACTGACTAGGTAAATCCAGATGAAAGCTATGATCCCTTATTCATGTCACCTGTTAAATCTACATCAGTCAGTTTAGATGAAGGGGAGGAGACAGGTTAAAGAAGGATTTTTAAGCCTTGAGACATTGGATTGTGTGTGCCATTTAAAGGGTGAATAGGAAAGACAAAATGTGTAAGTGCATTTGAATGAGGTATGGCTCACTGATCTGAGAGTGTCAGGAACTGCAAGAACTGGGTTTTTCCACGCTCAACAGTTGTGTATCAATAATGGTCCACCACCCAAATGACATCCAGCCAATGGCAGGCCAGTGGTCGAATATACAGTAGGTAATTGATGAAAAATGACAAAGGAGGCTGACACGATTTGTGCAGAGCAACAGACGGGCTACAGTTAGTCAACTGACAGTCCAGTACAACACTAGTCCCCAAAGACCCATAAAATAATGCACAATTCATCGTACTTTGACGCAAACACTTTGACACAAAAGGGTATGGCAGCCGACGATCTTAGAGTTCCAATTCTTTCAGCAAAAAACAAACCACGGTTTCATTGTGTGAGGCAATAAATAGGCCATAGTGGCAAAATGATTACAGATTGGCAAATTGAACACTGTGGTGATAGATATGCAGAAGATAAGTGTGGAAATAACGATACTAACAATATGGTGATGAGGTAGTTGGATGGGCTATTTACAGATTGGCTATCTACAGGTGCAGTGATCTGTGAGCTGCTCTGACAGCTGATGCTTAAAGCTAGAGAGGGAGATGAGTCTCCAGCTTCAGTGATCTTTGCAGTTCGTTCCAGCCATTGACAGCAGAGAACTGGAAGGAAAGGTGGCCGAATGAGGAATTGGCTTTGGGGTTGACCAGTGAAATATACATGTACCTGCTGGAGTGTGTGCTGCGGGTGGGTGCTGCTACGGTGACCAGTGAGCTGAGATAAGGCGGGGCTTTTACCTAGCTACGGCTTATAGATGACCTGGAGCCAGTGGGTTTGGCGACGGATATGAAGCGAGGGCCAGCCAACGAGAGCATACAGGTCGCAGTGGTGGGTAGTATATGGGGCTTTGGTGACAAAACTGATGGCACTGTGATAGACTGCATCCAATTTGATGAGTAGAGCGTTGGAGGCTATTTTGCAAATAACATCGCTGAATTCGAGGATCGGTAGGATAGTCAGTTTTACTAGGGTACGTTTGGCAGCATGAGTGAAGGATGCTTTGTTTTGCGAAATAGGAAGCCTATTCTGAATTTAATTTTGGATCAGAGATGCTTAATGTGACTCTGGAAGTAGAGTTTACAGTCTAACCAGACACCTAGGTATTTGAAGTTTTCCACATATTCTAAGTCAGAAACATCCAGAGTAGTGATGCTGGAAGGGTGGGTAGCGATCGGTTGAAGAGCATGCATTTAGTTTAACTTGCATTTAAGAGCAGTTGGAGGCCACGGAAGGAGAGTTGTATGGCATTGAAGCTTGTCTGGAGGTTAGTTAACAGTGTCCAAAGAAGGGCCAGAAGTGTACAGAATGGTGTCGTCTGCGTAGAGGTGGATCAGAGAATCACCAGCAGCAAAAGCGACATCATTGATGTATACAGAGAAAAGAGTCGGCCCAAGGATTGAACCCTGTGGCACCCCCATAGAGACTGCCAGAGGCCCGGATAACAGGCCCTTCGATTTGACACACTGAACTCTGTCTGAGAAGTAGTTGGTGACCCAGGCGAGGCAGTCATTTGAGAAACCAAGGCTGTTGAGTCTTCCGATAAGAATATGGTGATTGACAGAGTCGAAAAGTCTTGGCCAGGTCGATGAATACTGCTGCACAGTATTGTCTCTTATTGATGGCGGTTATGATATCATTTAGGACCTTGAGCGTGGCTGAGGTGCACTCGTGACCAGCTCGGAAACCAGATTGCGCAGCGGAGAAGGTAGGGTGGGATTCGAAAAATGGTCTGTGATCTGTTTGTTAACTTGGCTTTCGAAGACATTAGAAAGGCAGGGTAGGATAGATATAGGTCTGTAGCAGTTTGGGTCTAGAGTGTCTCCACCTTTGAAGAGGGGGATCTCACTCTTTGGGGATCTCAGACGATACGAAAGAGAGTTTGAAGAAGCTAGTAATAGGGGTTGCAACAATTTCGGCTGATAATTTTAGGAAGAGAGGGTCCAGATTGTCTAGCCCTGCTGATTTGTAGGGGTCCAGATTTTGCAACTCTTTCAGAACATCAGCTATCTGGATTTGGGTGATGGAGAAATGGGGGAGGCTTGGGCAAGTTGCAGTGCAGGGCTGTTGACCGGGGTAGGGGTAGCCAGGTGGAAAGCATGGCCAGCCGCAGAAAAATGCTTCTTGAAATTCTCTATTATTGCGAATTTATCGGTGGTGACAGTGTTTCCTAGCCTCAGTGCAGTGGGTAGCTGGGAGGAGGTGCTCTTATTCTCCATGGACATTAGTGTCCCAGAACTTTTTGGAGTTAGTGCTACAGGATTCAAATTTCTGTTTGAAAAAGCTAGCCTATCACTTGGGCTATTCGATGCTTCTGCAGTACGCTAATGGTTGCAGTGGGCTAATGAACGAAAACATTGAACTTTGGAGAATTGGAAAAACATTGCCTGGTCTGATTACTCCTCGTTCTTGCTGTTTCAAGCTGATGGGATGAAACCCCATGAGTACAATTATCCATCATGCAGCATGTCAACATTGCAGGCTGGTGGTGGTGTGTTTTCATGCCACACATAGGGTCCCTTGATAAAAGTGGACAAATGTTTGAATGCCACAGGATATTTGAACATCATTTCCAATAAGGTGCATCCCTTCATGGCAGCAGTGTATCCATCTGCAAATAGTGGGATGAGATGGAACGAGCTATTTCGGAGTAGAGATCCACTACCAGTCAACTTGACACAACTGTGGGATGCATTGCAGACAATATGGGCCAGCATCCCTGTGGAATGCTTTCGACACCTTATTGAGTCCATCTCCCGATGAATTAAGGCTGATCTGAGGGCAAAAGGGGGTGGAACTCAATATTAGCAAAGTTTTTGTAAACTTGGTGTACATTGTCTCTTGCGAATTAACGGAAAATTAAACACAGAGCCCCCTCCCAGTTAGGGGGAGTGATGAGCTCTACAGCAGTGTCTCAGAACTCAATTGCTGATTAAAACTTATTATGGCTTAGATCCCGCTAATGGGATCGATATGACAACAGCCAGTGAAAGTGCAGGGCGCCAAATTCAAAACAACAGAAATCTCATAATTCAAATTCCTCAAACAGAAGTATTTTACACAATTTTAAAGATAAACCTGTTGTTAATCCCACCACAGTGTCTGATTTCAAAAAGGCTTTACGATGAAAGCACACCCAACGATTATGTTAGGTCTGTACCAACTCACAGAAAAACAGCCATTTTTTCCAGCCAAAGAGAGGAGTCACAAAAAGCAGAAATAGAGAGAAAATGAATCACTAACCTTTGATGATCTTCATCAGATGACACTAATAGGACTTCATGTTACACAATACATGTATGTTTTGCTCGATAAAGTTCAAATTTATATCCAAAAATCAGAGTTACATCGGCGCGTTATGTTCAGTAGTTCCAAAACGTCCGGTGATTTTGTAGAGAGCCACATCAATTTACAGAAATACTCATCATAAATGTTGATGAAAATAGAAGTGTTATGCATGGAGCTTTAGATAAACTTCTCCTTAATGCAACCGCTGTGTCAGATTTCAAAAAAGCTTTACGGAAAAAGCACACCATGCAATAATATGAGTACAGTGCTCATGCAACAAAACAAACCATACAGATATCCGCCATGTTGTGGAGTCAACAGAAGTCAGAAATAGCATTAGTAATATTCACTTACCTTTGATGATCTTCATCAGAAGGCACTCCCAGGAATCCCAGTTCCACAATAAATGTTTGATTTGTTCGATGAAGTCCATCATTTATGTCCAAATACCTCCTTTTGGTTCGCGCGTTTAGTACACAATCCAAACTCACAACGCGCGGGCAAGTCCAGGCGAAATTTCGGGCGAAAAGTCATATTTCAGCTCATGGAAACATGTCAAATGAAGTATACAATCAATCTTTAGAATGTCTTTATCATAAATCTTCAATAATGTTCCAACCGGAGAATTCCTTTGTCTGTAGAAATGCAATGGAACTCAAGCTAACTCTCACGTGAGCGCGCGTGATCAGCTCATGCCACTCTGGCAGACCTCTGACTCATTCAGCTCCCATTCCCCCCTCCTTCACAGTAGAAGCATCAAACAAGGTCCTAAAGATTGCTGACATCTAGTGGAAGCCTTAGGAAGTGCAATATGACCCCATAGACACTGTATATTCAATAGGCAATGAGTTGAAAAACTACAAACCTCATATTTCCCACTGCATGGTTGGATTTTTTTCTCAGGTTTTTGCCTGCCATATGAGTTCTGTTATACTCACATACATCATTCAAATAGTTTTTGAAACTTCAGAGTGTGTTCTATCCAAATCTACTAATAATATGAATATAGTAGCAACTGGGCCTGAGTAGCAGACGGTTTACTCTGGGCACCTTATTCATCCAAGCTACTCAATACTGCTCCCAGCCATAACATGTTAAACTGTTTTCTGCCCCTCCCAAAAGATAGAATTTGTAGATAATTGGCCCTCTTTCTGGGACTCACCCACAACTATCGGACCTTGTAGTTACAGCAGATAATATTCACATTTTTGGTGACTATAATATCCACATGGAAAAGTCTATGGACCCACTCAAAAAGGCTTTTGGAGCATCATCGATTCAGTGGGTTTTGTCCAACATGTCTCCGGACCTACTCATTGCCACAGTCATACTCTGGATCTCGTTTTATCCCGTGGAATAAATATTGTGTATCCAAATGTTTTCCTAAATGTAAACCTGGACTATAGGACCACCATCTTATTATGTTTGTAATCACAATAAATAAACTGCACAGACCCCAACCAAGGATCATCAAAAGCCTTGCTTTAAATTCTTGGGAAACCCAAAGATTCCTAGATGCCTTCCAGACTCCCTCCACCTACCCAAGGATGTCGGTGTACAAAAATTGGTTAACCACCTAACTGAGGACCTAAATTTAACCTTGTGTAATACCCTAGATGCAGTCGCACCCCTAAAAACAAACATCTGTCACAAGAAATGTACTCCCTGGTATACAGAAAATACCAGAGCCCTGAAGCAAGCTTCCAGAAAATTGGAATGAAAAGGGCGCTCCACAAAACTCGAAGTCTTCTGACTAGTTTGGTAAGACAGTACCTTGCAATATCAAAGAGTCCTCACTGCTGCGTGACCATCCTATTTTTCTAACCTAATTGAGGAGAATAAGAACAATCCAAAATGTGTTTTTGATACTGTCACAAAGCTAACTAAAAAGCAGCATTTAACAAGAGGGTAACTTTCACTTCAGCAGTGATACATTTTTTTTATGAAAAGATCATGGTCATTAGAAAGCAAATGACGACTCTTCTTTGATTCTGCATATTTGCTATTTACATATGCTGATCCAAAGATCAGTTTTCCTGAGTCTGCATATAACTGCCAGGACCTAGGATCAATGGAGAATCACCTTTTTAATCCTGTATCTCTTCACACATTCATGAAAAAAGTCATGGCCTACGAAACCTTCAAGCTGCATACTGGACCCAATTCCAACTAAAATACTGAAAGAGCTGCTTCCTGTGCTTTGTCCTCCTATGTTGATCATAATAAATGCCTCCCTATCTACCGGATGTGTACCAAACTTGTTAAAAGTGATGTAACCTCTCTTGAAAAAGCCAAGCCATGACCCAAAAAATGTTTTTTTTTTAAACGATCTGCCTATTTCGAATCTCCCATTCCTCTCAATTATTTAAAAAAAAGCTGTTGCGGAGCAACTCACTGTCTTCCTGAAGGCAAATAATGTATATGAAATGCTTCGGTCTAGTTTTAGACCCCATCATAGCACTGTGACAGGCACTAGTGAAGGTGGTAAATTACCTTTTAATTGAGTCAGACCAAGGCTCTGCATCTGTCCTCACGATCCTAGACCTTAGTGCTGCTTTTGACACCATCGATCACCACATTCTTTTGGAGAGATTAGAAACTCTAATTGGTCTACACGGACTAGTTCTTACCTGTCGTAAAGATATACGTTTGTCTCTGGATGGTTTGTCCTCTGACAAATAAATTGTACATTTCGGCGTTCTTCAAGGTTCCATTTTATGACCACTATTTTTTCCAGTATATATTCTACCTCTTGCTGATGTCATTCAGAAACACAATGTCAACTTTTACTGCTATGCGGATGACACACAGCAGTTACATTTCGATGAAACATGGTGAAGCACCACAATTGCCTACTCTGGAAGCCTGTGTTTTAGACATAAGGAAGTTGATGGCGGCAAATGTTTTACCTTTCAATTTAGTCAAAACAGAGATGCTAGTTTTAGGTCCCTAGAAACAAAGAGATCTGCTGTTGGATCTGACAATTAGTTTTGATGGTTGTACAGTCATTTAAATAAAACTGTGAAGGATCTCAGCGTTGCTCATCTCTCTTTTGACAAACATATCAAGAATATTTCAAGGACAGCATTTTTCCATCTTCATAACATTGCAAAAATCTGAAACTTTTCGTCCAAAAATTATGCTGAAAACTGAATCCATGTTTTTGTTACTTCTAGATTAGACTACTGCAATGCTCTACTCTCCGGCTACCGGATAAGCACTATATAAACTTCAGTTAGTGCCTAACACGGCTGCTAAAATCCAGACTAGAACCAAAACATTTGATCATATTACTCCAGTGCTAGCCTCTCTACATTGGCTTCCTGTTAAGGCTAGGGCTGATTTCAAGGATGTACTGCTAACCTACAAAGCTTTATATGGGGTTGCTCCTGCCTATCTCTCCGATTTGGTCCTGCCATACATAGCTACACATACGCTACGGTAACAAGATGCAGGCCTCCTTATTGTTCCTAGAATTTCTAAGCAAACCGCTGGAGGCAGGGCTTTCTCTGTCTTACTAGTGCTCTTCAATGCCGTCCCAGGAGGTGTGTGTCACTTGAGTGGGTTGAGTCACAGATGTGATCTTCCTGTCCGGTTTTGTTCGCCCTCTAGCTCGTGTGTTGGAGGAGATCTTTGTGGGCTATACGCAGCCTTGTCTCAGGGTAGTAAGTTGGGGGTCTGTTTGGTGTGGTGTGGGGGCTGTGCTTTGGCAGAGTGGGTGGGGTTATATCCTGTCTGGGAGTATCGTCGGACAGTGCCACAGCGTCCCTCGACCCGCCCCTATCTGTCTCCAGTATCTATGCTGCAATAGTCTGTGCCGGGGGGCCAGGGTCAGTCTGTTATATCTGGTGTAATTCTCTTGTATTATCTGTTGTCTGGTGTGAATTGAATTATGCTCCTTCTAATTCCCTCTCCCCCTCCCCTCCCTGAGGACCTAAGCCTTAGGATCATGCCTCAGGACTACCTGGCCAGATGACTGCTGGATGTCCCCAGTCCACCTGGTCGTGCTGCTGCTCCAGTTTCAACTGTTCTGCCTGCGGCTAGGGAACCCTGACCTGTTCAACAAACGTGCTACCTTTTCCCGGACCTGCTTTTCTCGACTGTCTCTCGCTCTCTCTACCACACCTGCTGCCTCGACCTCTGAATGCTCGGCTATGAAAAGCCAACTGACATTTACTCCTGAGGTCCTGACCTATTGCGCCCTCTACAACCACTGATTATTATTTGACCCTGCTCGTCATCTATGAATGTTTGAACATCTTGAAGAACAATCTGGCCATAGATACTTATTTCTAATTATGTTAGAATGCAAAGAGAAAGAAAATCTCTCTTCTCACTAATGGCAAATGATTGCATCTTTTCAATCAATCACATCAGCAGATGTCACAAAGTGCATATACACTTATACACTTATGCAATGCAGATGTAGAACCATGGTGGCTAGAAAGAAACGTAGAGAGGATATTAAAAGAGTACATGTCCATTAAGGCTATATCGTTCTTCAAGGTGTTAAAATGTTCATAGATGACCAACCAAGTCCAATAAAAATCAGTGGTTATGGAAGGTCAACAGGTCAGCACCTCAGGAGAAAATGTCAGAGAGGTGAAGATGAACCTGCTTTATGTTATGAATAAGCGTGTTCATCATTTTCACCAAATACTAGGCTCCTTGCAATGCAATACTTCAACCACTAGAAACTGTGTGTACGTATGTTCTAAAGTTTGCGGGAGGGTAGTTTCATTTTTATAAATGACAACTTTTGCGTGAAAACTGGCACACGCATGTTTACCGCTTCCAGTCTGAGTGTGTGTAAAAGTGTGTGTTTGTAGATGGTTGCGAATTTCTGTATATTGTGCTTGAAGCTATTTCACAGCAGCCTTTTCAAGATGCTGGAAGGCACTGAGAATATATTTCCCTAGTTCCAAACGACTTTTCTACTAGTGCTAAATTCTGCATCAGTTCATCATTCGTGTCTGCAATATGGCCCTGGGCTATCTAAGGATACCCTTCAACCTAACCCTTCATTTGTGCCTAAAGTTAGCAATTCATCCTTGTCTTAGAGTATTTGGCTTTTCACCCACCTCCTTTTTCTCATCAACGGTTATCCCATTGGATAGTGGAGGGTATTACTATATATTTACTTATAATAGCAGGTGAGTTCAACCTCCGGGGAGCCTGAGGCATTTGTTTTAAAGCATTTCTGTACAACAGATTTGCAATGCGGCAAGTTGGCATCCCCTCACACGTTTATGAGGTTTTACCGGATGGAAATCATTGTGCCTTCACTGGAACATATGGTACTCAGTGTTGGGGCATCTGAGGGATAGGAGCAGTTACTATTTTCCCTTTTTATGTGAAAAAGTTCTTACTTTTTAAATCTGAATTTTTGGCAAAGTGCTCATGAGTAAGCATTTTATAGTTAAATCTATACCTGTTGTATTTGTCGCATGTGACAAATACAATTTGATTGATTTGATTTATAAGTCAGTTACAGCCATTAAAACGATGTTTCAGTAGTGACACATTTTGTGGGGGGTGTGGAATTCAGGTAAATATTTCAAATATGCAATACAAAGTGTGTGAGTAGTATATACCTGACATATGTTGGAAGACGTGTGCTGAAAATTTGAAAAAAAATTCTAACCCCCAATTTGCACTACAGTACTTCTGTAGAATGACCCATATCAAATGTGATGGAATGCTGACAGTTAAACCACCAATGGGAAGGGCTGACAGAGATGATGAGCAATATGACTGTGGCTGTAGTGAGGTCATTGTGTGACCTCATGTTGGTTGTTGTGTCTTGGCAGCACAGGAGGTTGGTGGCACTTTAATTGGGGAGAACAGGCTTGTGGTAATGGCTGGAGCGGAATAGGAATCTAGAATTCATAACTCTATTTTACTTGATATGTCGTTATTACGCAATTAGAAACCATGCTGATCTGAGCAAGTGGGAAGAGAGAAGTGCTGGTTTTGGTCAAGGCTCATTGAAATGCGTATGTTACTATTTGTTACTATCTAATTGGCATCCAATCCCCACAAGTCAGTGTAATCTATAAAAAGGCTAATTTGGTCCAACCTGTTCAACTGAGAAACATACAGTGCCCTCAGAAAGTATTCCACCTCTTGACATTTTCCACATTTTGTTGTGTTACAGCCTGAATTTAATGGACAATACCCCACAATGTCAAAGTGGAATTATGTTTTTTAAAATGTTTACAAATTAATAAAAAATGAAAAGCTGAAACGTCTTGAGTCAATAAGTATATAACCCCTTTGTTATGGCAAGCCTTAATAAGGTCAGAAGTAAAAATGTGCTTAACAGGTTACATAATATGTTGCAGGGACTCACTCGGTGCAATAATAGTGGTCACTCAGTCAAGCAGTAAATTTAAGACAGATTCAACTGCAAAGACCAGGAAGGTTTACCAATAACTCACAAAGAAGGGCACCTATTGTTCTATGGGTAAAAAAAAAATGTCAAAAAAAAGAATATCCCTTCGAGCATGGTGAAGTTATTATTTACACGTTGGATGGTATCAATACACCCAGTCACTACAAAGATTCAGGCCTCCTTCCTCTATCAGTTGCCGGAGAGGAGGGAAACTGCTCAGAGATTTCACCATGAGTCCAATGGTTACTTTAAAACAATTAGAGTTTAATGGCTGTGATAGGTGAAAACTGAGGATGGATCAACAACATTGTAGTTATTTCACAATACTAACCTAATTGACAGAGTGAAAAGAAGGAAGCCTGTACAGAATACTAAAGTAAAACTGTAAAAAATGTGGCTAAAGGAATTCAGTTTTTGTCTTGAATACAAAGTGTTATGTTTGGGGAAAATCCAATATAAAGTAAAGTACCACACTCCATATTTTCAAGCATAGTGGTGGCTGCATCATGTTATGGGTATGCTTTTAATTGTTAAGGACTGGTTGGAACCAAAAATCTCCAATTTGGACTCCATTGCTAGTGTGACTTGGCCCAAGCAAGTCTCTCGTGGTGTCCTTTAGTAGTGGTTTCTTTGCAGCAATTCAACCATGAAAGCCTGATTCACACAGTCTCCTTTGAACAGTTAATGTTGAGATGTGTCTGTTACTTGAACTATGTGAAGCATTTATTTGGGCTGCAATTTCTGAGGCTGGTAACTCTAATGAACTTATCCTCTGCAGCAGAGGTAACGCTGGGTCTTCCATTCCCGTGGTGGTCCTCATGAGAGCCAGTTTCATCATAGTGCTTGATGTTTTTTTGCGACTGCACTTCAAAGTTCTTTCAATTTTCCGTATTGACCTTCATGTCTTAAAGTAATGATGAACTGTCATTTCTCTTTGCTTATTTCAGCTGTTCTTGCCATATTATGGACTTGGTAATTTACCAAATAGGACTCTCTTCTGCATACCACCCCTACCTCGTTACAACACAACTGATTGTCTCAAACGCATTAAGAAGGAAATCAATTCTACAAATTTACTTTTAAGAAGACACACCTGTTAATTGAAATGCATTCCAGGTGACTACGTCATGAAGCTGGTTGAGAGAATGCCAAGAGTGTACAAGATGTCATCAAGGCACAGGGTGGCTATTTGAAGAATCTCAAATATGTAATATACACTGCTCAAAAAAGTGTAGGTTTCTCCTCCCTCTGCCCCTGAGAGGAGATGTCCACTCCCCCGGAGATGGTCAGGGGGAAACAAGGAAACAGACCAGGGCCATTTGACACAAAAGGGCTGACCTCCAAGGCCTTTGCCTGCGTGACCGATTTCAATTTGCTCTAATGACTGGTTTTGAAATACCAAGGCAGTAATAAACACAAATTGAGGTCCTGTGTGTGTAATTAGGACAGGCTCTGGATTTACTTTAATTAATCAGGCTGGGGCTGTGAGGCATGACTAAAGAATACCAGACCCACAGAGGAGACAAGGGGTAAGTTTTTGGTTGTTGTGGGTGCTGTTGTCCTCATAGCATTGGATCCTTTGAAACCTGGCATGTTGTCGTTTTGAAGTATACAGTGCTGTGATAAAGTATTTTCTCCACTTTTGCATAATTTTGATAACGAGTGTTATCAGATTTTCAACTAAAACCTCATTTTAGATAAAGGGAACCTGAGTGAACAAATAACACAACAATTACATACTCATTATTTTATTTATTTCATAAACAAAGTTCTGCAGCCCTCAATTCCCCTGTGTGAAAAAGTAATTGCTCCCTTACAGTCAATAACTGGTTGTAGCACATTTAGCTGCAGTGACTCCAACCAAACCCTTCCTGTAGTTGTTGATCAGTCTCTCATATTGCTGTGGAAGAATTTTGGCCCACTCTTGCATGCCCACTGCTTTAACTCAGCGACACTTGTGGCTTTTCAAGCAGGAACTGTTTGTTGGGACTGTCGTGTCTTTGGCTATGCCGGATTAAGTGATATGACATGCTATTCTATAAAATTATTTCTCCGTAATTAATATTACCTGATTGAGCTAATCATGTAAATGTAATTAACTAGAGAGTCGGAGCTCTACGAAATAATATTTATGGAGCTGTTATCTTCCGAATAAACTCTTAAAGACCTAGTAATATTTTACATCAATAGCAGTCAATATTAATCGTCACCTTAATTCAGTCTCATCTGAAAGTTGTAAATTCTTGGTTATCTTCACGAACCCTGGCTAACAAGTTGAATCAGCAATACAAAATTGGGTTCATTATTTATTTACTAAATTCCAAACTAATCACACAGAATTACATATACACAGAATTAATCATACCTTGTTTACAAAATATGTCATAAAGGAAAACGTTCCTAGCGGGCGGAACAGATATGACAGCTGGTTACACAAAAGAAAAGGGCTGGGTTTGAGTGAAAGTGCGGGAAGACTGAGGACCAAAGGAAGAAGCTGTGCTATCGTAAATACAGTATTTTATGCATTCTAAATTACCGCCCATTTGGAAAAGGAAAATGCAACAAATATTTACTCTGAGCTGCGCTTCGGTAGGTTGGTGATAGATGGAAGGCCGTGTTGCCAAACCGAGTCCTTTGTCCATTGAAGAATGTCTCTGCTGGTCAATTGGATACGTGGTAGTAACATCGTCGTGTGATGGACGGAATACTCTGTCTGTTCCTTCCTAACCCTCGTTTGCAGCTGCTGTTGCTAACTGAACGGATAGGAGGTATCACTTCTGTAGTGAATAAGAGTTCAAAGTTCATACCATTCGCAATCAAAGCTCACGCTGATGTTGGCTTCGTTCTGTATTATTATCTGAACCATTCTGACATTGGACCGTCGTCCTCACATCCTCGGAACAGGAGGTTACATTTTCTTCAAGGCTTATATAGTGGAGGAAGAAAAGGGGTGTGTTTCATAGTTTACAACCTATGACTCTTCACGTGGGCGGGCCACTGAGTCGGGCCTAATTCACTCATGAAAACCCAATTCTCACATTTTAGAAGCTAAAATCACCTTTCATCCCATCATGAATAATTTCATATTCAAACATTTAAATTGAACAACAATTCCATGTGAATCCGATAAGTCTGATGTGTAGACTTTACACTGTAGAGTTTATGTCATTTTATCATTGATGAGAATGTCTCAATGACAACCGAACTGACATCATATTCATTAAGTACCACTGCATATATTCACTGCATATGTTCAAAATTCAATTCTGATGTTCCCAGAATCTCTATGTTAACCAAGGGGTTTTCAAATGTAACATCAATAGGGTAGAGAGAGGAAAAAGGGGGGGAAGAGGTATTTATGACTGTCATAAACCTACCCACAGGTCAACGTCATGACAGGACCCATGTCATCCAGAAAGTTGTACTTTTGTCCATAGAACATTCTTAGAAAAGTCTTGATGATATTCCAGGTGCTTTTTGGCAAACTTGATTCAACTTTTTGCATGAGATGGGTCCCATTATGTCTGGGGAAAAAACAAATACTGCATTTCACAGTAAGAACCTCAAACCAACGGTCAAGCATGGTGGTGGAAGTGTGATGGTTTGGGGATGCCCAGGACCTGGACATCTTGCCTTAATAGAAAGACACACGAATTCTGCTCTGTATCAGAGAATTCTACAGGAGAATGTCAGACCATCCATCTGGGAGCTGAAGCGCAGCTGGGTCATGCTGCAAGACAATGATGCAAATTTTCAAAAGCAACCCATTTGAAGTTTTCGAATGATCAAAGTCCAGATCCAATCCCAACTGAGATGTTGCAGCAGAACTTGAAAAGAGCCGTTCCTGCTGGAAAACCTACAGATGTCGCTGAGTTAAAGCCAGTTCCTCATGCAAGATTGGGCCAAAATTCCTCCACAGCGATGTGAGAGTGATCAACAACTACAGGAAGTATTTGGTTGCAGTCATTGCAGCTAAAGGTGGAACAACCAGTTATTGAGCGTAACGGGGCAATTACTTTTTCACACAGGGGCATTGGGTGTTGCATAACTTTGTTAATTAAATAAATAAAACAAGTATTTGAGCTCCCTTTCTGGCCTCTAGGTCACCAGGCTGCTCGTTATGGCGCACACCTGTCACCAGTGTTACCCGCATCTGCGCATAATGACACTCACCTGGACTCCATCACCTCCTTGATTACCTGCCCTTTATATGTCACACCCTTTGGTTTCTTCCCCAGTCGTCGTTGTTTCTGTATCTGTGTCATGTTGGTGCACTGTTCGTGTTTCTTGTTGTGTTCGTTTACTTATTAAATGTATTCACTTCCTGTACTTGCTTCCCGACTCTCAGCGTACATCGTTAAAGCATGACGACTCAACAAAGGGAAGCATCAGGGAGTGTTTTCTTTTTTTTGTGTTGGAGGTGATGTCGGGTCCGGGTGTTGGAGCCGGGGCTACGTGGGAGGTCTCAGCGGGTTCGATAGGCTCCCATGCCTCAGCTGGGTGAACAGGTTCCCGTTTGTCGACCGAGGCAAGCTGGGAGGTCTCAGCCGGCTCATCATGCTCTCACTCCTCAGCCTGTTCGTCAGGATTCTGCACCTCAGCAGAGGCGACCGGTCCGCTCCGGATCCCCGGATCCCCGGCAAATACTTTTTCACGGCACTGTATATATTCATAATTCTCCCCTTATTTGAATTAAACCTACAAATCCAAATTGTTTTGTAGAATCTCTGTTCACTCTTCACGCCACTCGAGAGCTGTACGTGTTTTCAATTAACGGCTGCTGGATGTTCACCACCCTCCTTCCTGACCTTTGTGTGGAGTTGAGTCAGATGTGGGAGTACTGCACCATTAATAGCAGATGACAGGGTTTCATGTATTCATCCTGTTGGGCCTGGGAAGCTCGGAGAGAAAAGCCACATTGACAGACATGTTCCACATTTGTGAAATTATCTGATTTCCCCTTTCCTTGAATCATCTGAACATCTTGCTTGTCAAAAGATTTTATGCTGTTGAAAAGGAGCCGATTGCTTCTCCAGGAGAGGCTGTGTTTGATTATGCAAGGTATGTCGTGTTTTAGCATAAAAGAGAACTATAATGGATGTTTTTAAAGCCATCGTCTGTAATGCAGTGGTCCACATGAGCCACTTTCCATGCACGGAACAGTTCTACAGCACTGTTACATACAAGTTTGCTCCCCTCATTCTGGCTGGAGTACAGTATATTATGAATGTACAACTACAAAAATATAATCGCAACATGCAACAATTTAAAAGATTGTACTGAGTTACAATTCATAGAAGGATGGGCCTGGAAGGGCCCAGCCAATCAGAATTTGTTTTTCCCCACAAAAAGTGCTTTATTCACGGGCAGAAATATTTCTCAGCGCAGGTGAAGAAGCCAATGTGGAGTTCCTGGGTTGGCATGGTTACCAGTGGTCTGCCGTTGTCAGGACCCTTGGACGTACTGCCAAATTCTCTAAAACGACATTGGTAGAGAAAGAACTTTCAATTCTCTGGCAACAGCTCTGGTGGACATTCCTGCAGTCAGCATGCCAATTGCACTCTCCCTCAAAACTTGAGACATCTGTGGTTTGTGTTGTGTGACAAAACTGCAGATTTTAGAGTGGCCTTTTATTGCCCCCAGCACAAGGTGCACCTGTGTAATGATCATGCTGTTTCATCAGTTTCTTGATATGCCACACCTGTCAGCTGGATGGATTATCTTGGAAAATGAGAAATGCTCACTAACAGGGATGTAAACATATTTGTGCAGAACATTCTAGAGAAATAAGCTTTTTTAGCTCATGAAACATGGGACCAACACTTTACATGTTGTGTTTATATTTCTGTTCAGTATATTTAGTTATTAGACATTTTGCAGGATGAAACCTCTTAAGATGCACTATTTTGTTTCAAGTGTCCAAAAAAGAAAAAACGTTTTTATTTAATTTGTATTTTTATTTAACCTTTATTTTATTAGTCAAGTCAGTTAAGAACAAATTCTTATTTACAATGACGGCCTACACCGGCCAAACCCGGACGATGCTGGGCCAATTGTGCGCCGCCCTATGGGACTCCCAATCACGGCCGGTTGTGATACAGCCTGGATGATACTTAATAACAAGAATAATACGGCAACTACTGTCTAATAATAACAATGACATAATAATAATAATAATAAAACGTACATTAACAGCATAAAAACCTTTTGTGCAATTACTAATAGGCCTACAGCTAATAATAACTACTGTTGCAACTACTATTATAACTAATATACCTTAGTACCTGTAATATACAGTATACATATATACATATTCACAAATACTTTCACTTGGTGATGTTTCTATTAGTTAAAAACACAAACAGTTTGATCTTAACATTTGAAAAAGGGCTTTCTTAAATATCAAAGTGTGATTTTAATGCCCTTATTTCTGTGTGTAAATTATTTCAGTCAATTGGGGGTTTGTATCTGAAAGTTCTTACTCCAACCTTATGATGTACCCTTGGAATGTGTAATTGCTGCTGTTGTCAAAAGGAGTTATGTGAGTCTTAGAAAGTTGGCTGTTCCTTAATGTACACAGGGAAATATTGATTTATTTATTGATATATTTAAAAATAAATTGCTATCAATGCATTTGTCTTCTGCTTGGGAGTGACAGACAATTTAGTGACTCCTACATTGTGCAATGATGTCTTATAATCCAACACAAAAATTAATCTGCAAGTAAGGTCGTGGTTGTGTTTTGACAGATGATGTCACCATAGTCTGGTATTGGAAGCAGCAGTGGGCTTACTAAGGTCTTTCTAATGGATACTGTAAAACAATTATTAGATCTGTAAAGTAACCCAAGCTTATAGTTAATTGCTTTTGTAATATAATCAATATGTTTTCCAGAAGATAATTCAGTATCTATCCTCCAACACAGATATTTCAAATAATCAACACTTTCAAGAATTGTTCCATCACTTGCATGAATTTCTAAATTGCCAGCTGTGGAGTTTATTGGGGAGTTTATAAGAGCATGCAGGTCCACTGGAGCACTAGTATCCGCTTGTGCCTGCCTGGTCTCTTCTTGTGTCTATTCTTGTGTCTCTGCTTCCATATGGAAAGATAAACATGACTGAAGTACACACACACACACACACACACACACCCCCACACACGCACGCACGCACGCACGCACACACACACACACATACACACACACACACACACACACACACACACACACACACACACACACACACACACACACACACACACACACACACACACACACACACACACACAGCTCTGTGCCTGATGAGCCACTGCGTAAACAGTTGTTCGGCACACAGGTATAACACCCAGGCGCCAACTCTCTCTTCGGGAACAGAAAGAATACAATAATGTACTTTTGTTATAAGATAATGGATGTCATAATGTATTCCTCTGCCAGCAAGTCTGCCTGCTTTGATGTGTATTTGATAATGTAAACAGATCAATTCTAACATTCGTTCCCATTTAATAATTAACAGGCATATTTCCAGAAGATAAAGAAGGCAGGATGTTGCTTTTCTATAGGCTGGTGCAACTGTGTCATATAACACCCTATCTCTCTGATATTTGAGCTCACAAAGAGAATTGCTAATGTTGTTTACTGTTGGTATAGATATCCTCTGAAGTGTCGTTGATTGCCACATTCTTGTGAAGGCTATAGGACCATAAGCCAATGCTTCACTACAAGGGCTCTGCTGGGAGACATTAATACCCATGATTCTTATCGAGACCACAGGGAGCCCTTGTCTGGGGGGGGGGGGGGGGGGGGGGGGTGAGAGAGAGGTTATCATTGCTTCTAGATGTAAACAGAAACTCATCTGAACAGACTGTAAAGGCCTGTATGTTTCAGCTGAAAACAATAGGGGAGGCTATTACAGGGTTTTCCTCATGTAGGCTATTAGTGATAATTGAATCCTAGAGGTTTCTCTATGGCTGTTCTGTTATAGATTTACGTTGAGCAAGGGTCTCATTTAGGGCAAGTGGAATAGAGGCCAATACCCCTTTGCATGAAAATAGTTTATGCTTGCAATAGAATGATGTAATTCAATTATATGAAATCGTGAAGTGGGCACCAGCTCGAGGGCGCCAGGCTGCCCATCATTACGAACACCTGTCACCATCAATACGTGTCCGTTGTTTCACTAAATGTTCACTCCCTGTACTTGTTTCCCATCTCCAGTGTCTGTCCTTACAGGTATACAGCTACTGTACCAGAGTAATAGCAATTTGAGCCCTACATTGATGTCCTTTTGACTTTATAGTTCAGTTCATCATGAATAATGAATAATGTTTGTCCAAAGCGACAATAGAATGAACAAGCTGTTTGGCCTGCTGTATGGCCTGCTGTATGGTCTGCTGTGTAGCCTGCTGTATGGCCTGCTGTATGGCCTGTTGTATGGCCTGCTGTATGGCCTGCTGTTTGGCCTGCTGAATGGCCTGCTGTATGGCCTGCTGTATGGCCTGCTGTTTGGCCTGCTGTATGGCCTGCTGTATGGCCTGCTGAATGGCCTGCTGTTTGGCCTGTTGTATGGCCTGTTGTATGACCTGTTGTATGACCTGCTGTTTGGCCTGCTGAATGGCCTGCTGTTTGGCCTGCTGTTTGGCCTGTTGTATGGCCTGCTGTATGGCCTGCTGAATCGCCTGCTGTTTGGCCTGCTGTTTGGCCTGTTGTATGACCTGTTGTACGACCTGCTGTTTGGCCTGCTGAATCGCCTGCTGTTTGGCCTGCTGTTTGGCCTGTTGTATGGCCTGTTGTATGGCCTGCTCTTTGGCCTGCTGTTTGGCCTGCTGTATGGCCTGCTGTTTGGCCTGCTGAATGGCCTGCTGTTTGGCCTGCTGTTTGGCCTGTTGTATGGCCTGCTGTATGGCCTGCTGAATGGCCTGCTGTATGGCCTGCTGTATGGCCTGCTGTATGGCCTGCTGTTTGGCCTGCTGTATGACCTGCCGTTTGGCCTGCTGTATGGCCTGCTGTATGGCCTGCTGTTTGGCCTGCTGAATCGCCTGCTGTTTGGCCTGCTGTTTGGCCTGTTGTATGGCCTGTTGTATGGCCTGCTCTTTGGCCTGCTGTTTGGCCTGCTGTTTGGCCTGTTGTATGGCCTGTTGTATGGCCTGCTCTTTGGCCTGCTGTTTGGCCTGCTGTTTGGCCTGTTGTATGACCTGTTGTATGGCCTGCTCTTTGGCCTGCTGTTTGGCCTGCTGTTTGGCCTGTTGTATGGCCTGCTCTTTGGCCTGTTGTATGGCCTGCTGTTTGGCCTGCTGTATGGCCTGCTGTTTGGCCTGCTGTTTGGCCTGCTGTTTGGCCTGCTGAATGGCCTGCTGTATGGCCTGCTGTATGGCCTGCTGTATGGCCTGCTGTTTGGCCTGCTGTATGACCTGCCGTTTGGCCTGCTGTATGGCCTGCTGTATGGCCTGCTGTTTGGCCTGCTGAATCGCCTGCTGTTTGGCCTGCTGTTTGGCCTGTTGTATGGCCTGTTGTATGGCCTGCTCTTTGGCCTGCTGTTTGGCCTGCTGTTTGGCCTGTTGTATGGCCTGTTGTATGGCCTGCTCTTTGGCCTGCTGTTTGGCCTGCTGTTTGGCCTGTTGTATGGCCTGCTCTTTGGCCTGTTGTATGGCCTGCTGTTTGGCCTGCTGTATGGCCTGCTGTTTGGCCTGCTGTTTGGCCTGCTGTTTGGCCTGTTGTATGGCCTGCTGTATGGCCTGCTGTATGGCCTGCTGTTTCGCCTGCTGTTTCGCATGTGATGAGTGTCTGAGGTTGGGACGCTTTGTTGCTTTACTCTAGAGCAGCAGCATAAAACAGTGATTTGGAGCACCATGGCTCATCCTCTTGCTGTGTTGTGGTGACAATGTTGCCATTCCAGAGCATGGAGGCTGAGGAGACACAAGGAGAGAGGGGGAAGGGAGTAATGTGTTTTACATATTCAAGCTGTATGCATACAGATGGATCTTGTGAGGGATTTTGTACATTCCTTTTACATTCTCCACATTCATATTGGAAATCCTCCCATATGTTTAGATGCACAAACAAATTCTGTGAGCTTTTTTCCTTTGCAATTATTTTTTCTTCAGCTGAACTGATTCGTTTTATTGGCTCTAAAACTTACTTTAAATTAAAGCCTTTTAAATCAGTGAACATTTAAAATGTATCTGTATGTCCTAAAATAAAACATTTAGCAAGATCTCCAGTGGTGGTAAACATTGTTTGCACTGTATTCATCCTGTAAAGCTGTGTTGCTGACTGAGCATCGTCCTTTTAAAATATGGTATTACTTCCCAGGGCTGATGTGATGTGACATGGCCTCCATTAAAGATTCAATGGCAGCAGAACGCTCTCTCTTTGTGTGTGTGTGTGTGTGTGTGTGTGTGTGTGTGTGTGTGTGTGTGTGTGTGTGTGTGTGTGTGTGTGTGTGTGTGTGTGTGTGTGTGTGTGTGTGTGTGTGTGTGTGTGTGTGTGTGTGTGTGTGTGTGTGTGTGCGTGTGTTTGTTTGTGTGGAGAGGAGAAGCACTGTGATTTACACACTACCTTCTGTTTTTATTAGACAAAATGGAGGGGAGTTATACATGACCATTTACTATACTTTAGGGAGGGCTGGGTGTTTTATCCCTGTTCGGGTTGCAGTAGGGCAGAGCCAGGGGGCGAGGGTAGCTGTTAAAAACATGGACGCTCACCTCAGTACATTAATGGGCCATCAGTACTGGGCTGCCTGAAATGGATGATGGGAAGGATTTTGGTTTAAGCCAGATATTTTAAAGTAGAGTTAATGGAAAAAGTCAAAGGGTTACCATTATCACCACTCCTAGAGATGTGGGGTTTACCTGTCCCCAATCCTCAGACCCCTGCCTCTCTCTCCGTCCATTCAAACATGGAATGTCACTAGACTAATTTATCCAAAATAACCTGCTTAGGACATAATCATCCTCTTTGAGTTTTGGAGTCCTCTTATGTTTGGGGTTTCTCCAAGACATGCT
Source organism: Oncorhynchus mykiss (assembly GCF_013265735.2). Classification (NCBI taxonomy): domain Eukaryota; kingdom Metazoa; phylum Chordata; class Actinopteri; order Salmoniformes; family Salmonidae; genus Oncorhynchus; species Oncorhynchus mykiss. Next base: position 25,635,181 of record NC_048568.1, read on the forward strand.
ACCGTAGGGATGGTGAAAGACCAAGTGCAGGAAGTGTGAGACTTGACTTGCACTTGCTCATAGTTAAAAATCCATTGTTTAAATAAACAATGAACGTTTTGCTTGAGTAACAAACTACAAATCCACAAGTGATAGTTGTGCCTCATGTCTGTGTAAACATGTATACGCAGGGCCCAGCTGTAAAAGAGACCATGGTCTCAGTCTGTGTTCCTTGTTGAAATAAATATTAATAATAATACACTTTCTGAATGTGTCTATTTCCGGAGCTCGGTTCGATGGCAGTTACACCACTGAACCATTGTGAATGCCCAGTCCGCCCTGCTCAGGCTGCTACAGTTGTAGGATCTTAATTTAATCCCGCAGCAACAGGAAATGTGAATTATTATGTGGATTATAATTTTTTTAGGTTTTGATACATTTTTCATAAGGGAAAATCAAGTGAAATTTCAACGTGGAAATTACAAACTTCAGAAGACTTTTTAAACTTCAAATACACTACAAGTTGAAAATGTCATGCACTGCAGCAAGGGGATCAAATTAAGATCCTACATCTGTAGCAGCACAAACCATCCCCATCCCCACCATTGACACCAAACATCCATTTGTTGCACATAACCTATGATATGCAGGAGTTGTAAAAGTGCTTGTATTGTACATAAAGTGTTTATATTTCATCTCTCTGGGTGAGCAGCATAAAGTGTCTAATTAACATGTCTGGGCTGAAAATTGCTCTGGTCTCCCGCAAGAGCAATTTGGTCCGGTAATAAAATCACAGAATAAACAAACTGAGCCACTCACCAACTGCTTGTAGAGACATGAAAACAAACATAGGAGATGATGAACAAGACCATAAGACTGTTATATAAAAACATAAACCACTAAATGTTACGGCTTAGTTCTGCCTCCTAATTTTATTTTCCTTTCCTCGCAAAATGCATGTCATGTCAGGTCACCTAGCTGTACAATAATTGGTTAATGGCTGGTTTGGGGAATTGAGGTGTTATAGAAAATCAGTTGGCTAACTGGGCGTTAACTGTTTTCTGTTTCTGGAGAATGGCGCTTCAGTGAAAAATATTCCACCTCTGGAATTTCCATAGAGATTCAACCGTCTCATTTTGGAATTTTAATACGATTGGCAACTGCTGGCGTTTCCTTGGCAACTGTGTCGTTGGGAGAAAGGGATTTGAGTGGTGACTGTCGAGTGAGAGAGACATTGAGCATTGCCTCAGGGCTGTATTTTAACATTAGATGTAGGTTAATGAATATTATAATGTTTAAGAGGTGCTCAGGCAACCAAATGATCACAATGTCCATCCATTTAGTAATTTTCAGCATTTTTCCTTCTAGTTAACGGTCTATGATACACATTACAATTTGGCCAAATGTACTTGTTTCCAATCAAATAGCTGCCCTGTTCTGTCACCCACCATAATACAGTGTCTCTCTCCTCGGTAAGCCCTGTGTCTGTGTGGTAAGGAAGTGGAAGCTAAACATAGGGAGACTCACCCATTGTTTGGCTGCAGGCTGTGGCTCCATCAAGTCCTTTCACTAGTGCTGTGTTTTGGTGCTCTCCATTTCCGTCCATTCACAATGACAAAGACGGTGGGAGGAGAGGGACAGACAAAGACCAGAGAGAGTTGTGTCAAGAAAAACCAGGTATACATTTGAATAGAGGTCAATTAGGTTCTGATTTCCGATGTGTAAATGAAGAACTATGATGAGGTACAACAGGTTTCAGGTAAACATTTCAAATTTAGTATGACGGTGTAACCAGTAAACCAATAAAGGCAATATGGAGGTCAGTCATGCACTGTACAGTATGTCTCTGAGTCACATTTGAACATGCCGAGCCAAACTACAGAGGGTTTTGTTCAAAGTGTTCCGGAGTCTTTGAAGTGGAAAATAGACGTGGGCAGTTCATGTTGAGTCTGTCGGTAAAGTGTGGCCACTTGGTTGTCATGGCAACCCTCTGCTCTTGAGTCATGTCGTGCCAAGGCTGATGGTGCCACGCTGGCAAACTGTGATGGTGGTTGCCGCCTCGAATAGCCTAGATATGCATTAGGCTCAGGTGATATCAGGATATTCCATCAGTTAATATGACAAAAAAATGAAGAAAACAATAGATAATTCCAAAATGAGACCACATACAGTGCCTTCAGAAAGTACTCACACCCCTTGACTTTTTCCACATTTTCTTGTGTTACAGTCTCAATTTATTTGTCGTTAGATTTCCTCTAACGACTCCTTGTTGCGGGCCGGGCGTCTTCTAGCTGAATTCGGTCACCAGTGTCAAGAAGCAGTGCGGCTTGGCAGGGTCATGTTTTGGAGGACACACGGCTCTCAACCTTCGCCTCTCCCGAGTCCCTATGGGAGTTGCAGTGATGGGACAAGTTTGTAACTACAATTAAATATCACGAAATTGGGGAGAAAAGCTTAAGTTTTGAGTCAATAAGTATTCAAACCTTTGTTATGGTAAGACTAAATAAGAGTTCAGGACTAAAAATGTGCTTAACCAGTCACATAATACATTGCATGAACTCTTTCTGTGTGTAATAATTGTGTTTAACATGATTTTTGAATGACAACCTCATCTCTATACCCCACACATACAATTATCCCTTAGTCAAGCAGTGAATTTCAAACACAGATTCAACCACAAAGACCTGGGAGGTTATCCAGTCCCTCACAAAGAAGGACACCTACTGGAAGATGGGTAAAAAATTAAAAATCAGACATTGAATATCCCTTTGAGCATGGTGAAGTTTTTAATTACATGATTGTGTATCAATACACCAAGTCACTACAAATATACAGGTGTCCTTCCTAACTCAGTGGCCGTAGAGGAATGAAACCACTCAGGGATTTCCCCACGAGGCCAATGATGACTTTAAAACAGTTACATAGTTTAATGGCTGTGATAGGAGAAAACTGAGGATGGATCAACAACATTGTAATTACTCCACAATACTAACCTAAATGATAGAGTGAGAAGGTAGCCTATATATATATAATCAATAATATATCAACCGCAAATGTCTTTCACAGTAGGAGAGGGAAAAGCAATACCTATCCAAAGTCTGTTGCGCGAGCAAAACTCATGTGACCACTTGACGCAATGTTATTGTTCTGGCTCATTTTTCAAAATAAAAGCCTGAAACTATGTCTGAAGACTGTTGACACCTTGAGGAAGCGATAGGAAAATCTGGTTCATATCCCTTTATCCCAGCAAAGGGAGGCTATGGAACATGGAGTTTTCAAAATAGAAGCCACTTCCTGTGTTGATTTTCCTCAGAGTTTCGCCTGCAATATCAGTTCTGTTATACTCACAGACAATATTTTGACATTTTTGGAAACTTTAGAGTGTTTTCTATCCAATACTAATAATAATATTATTAGCATATATTAACAACTGCGACTGAGGAGCTGGCCGTTTACAATGGGCACCTTTTCATCCAAAACACTCAATACTGCCCCTGCAGCCATAAAAAGTTAAAATCGGATCCAAAAACAACATTAGAGGATTAGCAATCCAAGGCTTAAAAACAAAGGTGTCCATGTGTGCCGATGACTCAAGTTTCATATTAAGTCTCATTGAAGATGTTAAGTCTCATTCAATGATCTCGTTGAAGATCTAGATAACTTTTCTGTACTCTCTGGACTCAAACCTAATTATGATAAGTGTACAATATTACGTATTGGTGATAAGGGAATTATATGCTTAAAGGTAATGATTAAAGAATCCCACCCTGAAACGTAACTTATTAGTGATTATTAGTTTATGTAGCATGTATAAGGAATAATTAAAGTACTAAATGTAAGTCCAACAAGGTTCAGAAGAGTGCTGTGAGGGAGAGAAATGTGTGTGTGTGTGTGTGTGTGTGTGTGTGTGTGTGTGTGTGTGTGTGTGTGTGTGTGTGTGTGTGTGTGTGTGTGTGTGTGTGTGTCTGAGAAAATACAGAGAACAATTCAACTGTGTTTGACCCGACCTGGCTAGAACTCTGAGAAACTTATGATAGGACCTTTTCAAGTTTCCTCTAATCTCGGGGAATGGAACTGTCGGCTTGGTAGTGATAAACAGTGGTGAGAACTCACCTACTGTTCGTGTGTATGTATGTGCGTAGGATGTCTACTGTTTGTGTGAAGGTATGTGGGTAAATAGGGAGTGAGTTATAAAATGGATGTCTTTGTATTATGGACTTGAGAGCATTCTCGTGAATAAACTGTACAAACCTATTGCAGACGCTGAGTCTTTGCCTAATTATTATTAAACCCAGGGTCTTACAAACCTCGGGGATGGGTCAAAGCTTATGGACGGTTATTATTTATCTTTGGGATTGAAAATTCTCGTGACAATTGGATCCTTAAAAAATACAACTTTTACATTACCCTGCAGTTTACCTATATAATGGGCTGATAGTGAAGTAGACCTACTCGGTATTCATATCACAAAATATATAAATAGGCTCTCCACAATGAATTTCAATAGAAAACTTATAAAAATAGACAAGATCCTGCAACCATTGAGAGGAAAATACCTGTCTATTTATGGAAAAATTACCCTGATTAACTCCTTAGTCATATCTCACAGTTTACTCACTTACTTATGGCGCTGCATACTCCTGATGATTCATTTTTTAAATCATATGAGCAAAAAACATTTTGATTTATCTTGGTCCTTTCCTTCTTCCATCCAAGACAACCGGTAAAGCCATGTGTTTTTTTCGATTAATTGAAAATTATACTTTTTTCAAAGTATCTCTCTTTTTCAAGCAAGCATTGCAGAGCTGGCTACAATTTCAATTTCATCCCCCTGAAAAGATAGAACAAATATTATGGCTGAACTCAAATGTGCAGGTTGATAAAATACCTGTATTTATGGGAAAGATGTTTGAAAAGGGTATTTTGTTCTTAAATGATATTGTAAATTGGCATGGTAGAGTTAGTTATGTCCTTCATGGAGTTATCAGAATTGTACAGGAAGGTCTGCTCAATCCAAGAGTACAACCAATTGATTACAGCATTACCCCAAAAATGGAGGAGGCAGGTGGCAGCGGGAGGAGGTAGGGAACTGGTTTGTCTACCCAATATAAAGGATCAAAACTGGTGGAGGAATAAAAATAGCATGAATAGGAAAGTATACCAGTTTCATTTGAGGACCAGGATGTTGACAACTGTGCCATACAGATTGCAAAATAGTTGGGAAGAGATTTTTGATGTACCGATTCCATGGTACAGAGTGTATGAGTTGATATATAAAACAACACAAGATTCAAGACTTCGTGCTTTTCAGCTAAAATTATTATATAATATTCTTCCACCAACCAAATGTTGAATATTTGGGGCATAAAATCATCGAAGCTCTGCAGATTTTGTTGTGAGGATACAGAATCAATAGATCATTTATTTTGGTGTTGCCCACAGGTAGCCTGTTTCTGGTCTCAGGTTCAGGAATGGTTGAAAATGCATAGCATTGATCTAAAATTTACCCTAGAAATAGTACTGTTAGGAGATCTGGAGAGGCCGGGTCAGTCAATTACTAATATACTAATACTCTTAGTAAAATTATTTATCTTCAACTCGCAATCTGTGGATTCTACTTGATTAGATAGATTGAAATTGTGCGTTAAACATCACATTATAGTTGAAAGATGTGTGTTGCGTAGAAACACGAAGTGGGTGGCCAGCAGAGATAGATGGGATGGGCTGAGGGAAGCTGAGGGTGGCCAGCAGAGATAGACGGGATGGGCTGAGGGAAGCTGAGGGTGGCCAGCAGAGATAGATGGGATGGGCTGAGGGAAGCTGAGGGTGGCCAGCAGAGATAGACGGGATGGGCTGAGGGAAGCTGAGGGTGGCCAGCAGAGATAGATGGGATGGGCTGAGGGAAGCTGAGGGTGGCCAGCAGAGATAGATGGGATGGGCTGAGGGAAGCTGAGAGTGGCCAGCAGAGATAGATGGGATGGGCTGAGGGAAGCTGAGGGTGGCCAGCAGAGATAGATGGGATGGGCTGAGGGAAGCTGAGGGTTGGTATTTGGAATTGGAGACAAGTGGGAGTGGAGTTGCTGTGTGAGAGATAGAATGATGGTCAAAGATAAACGTTTTTTTTTATGTGTCTAAATAAGACATAATAAAAAGTACATTTGAATGACACTAAGCGGCAGTGTTTTTACAACTAATGCCGGTTTGCCTGAGGCTGATGCCGTGCAGGTGTTTGTACACATGCATATACACACACTCTCATTCAAATGAACACATACAAGATCACACACATACATGTAATAGTGCCAAACATGCACACAAACATAAACAGTTGGCATTACTGTTATGATTTTAGTTGTCCTTGATGTCCTTTGTTTTAAATGTATTATTTTGTTTTATTATTTTATTGCATTGTTGTTTGCTGTTTTCTTCTGTCTTTTCCTTTTTTCTCTTTAGTTCATTCTCTTGGTTGTTGGTGCATTGGGGTGGCAGGGTAGCATAGTGGTTAGAGCGTTGGACTAGTAACCGGAAGGTTGCAAGTTTAAACCCCCGAGCTGACATGGTACAAATCTGTCGTTCTGCCCCTGAACAGGCAGTTAACCCACTGTTCCTAGGCCATCATTGAAAATAAGAATTTGTTCTTAACTGACTTGCCTAGTTAAATAAAGGTAAAAAAAAAAAAAAAAATTGGGGGGTTCTTGGGGGTGGGGAATGGAATTCATTGTATTTTTTATTTTTCTTCCTGTGGGAGGGGTCTCTAATGGTTGAGGGACAGCTATTGGGGAACTTTGGGGGGGATCTTGGAGAGTACGGGTTCACGTTTTTCGGCCTGGTGGTAGATCGGTCAACATGCCCTTGAGCAGGGCATTGACCCTGGATGCTGCTGTGTGTCGCTCTGAATGGGAATCTGTTGGATGACTGGTATGATGTAGTTGTTCACTTCACTGCAAGTATATTGTATGTTTCGAATATTCAATAAATGCAAAAATAAAAAATAAAAGTAAAAATCCTAGAGGAAAACCTGGTTGTCTGCTTTCCAACAGACACTGGGAGACAAATTCATTAATACATTATTTCAACAGGGCAATAACCTAAAACACAAGGCCAAATATACACTGGCATTGCTTACCAAGACGACATTGAATATTCTTGAGTGGCTGAGTTACAGTTTTGACTTAAATCAGTTTTAAAAACCATGGCAACTTGACAGAGCTCGAAAAGATTTATGCACAAATATTGTACAATCCAGGTTTGCATAGTTCTTAGAGACTGATTCTAATATATAATAACTTACGGATGTGAATGTTTATGTAAATTAGATATTTCAAACATTTGCAAAAACTT